>NC_052512.1:21164720-21194351 GCF_014356525.2 Nilaparvata lugens
GGATAATAGAAGTAAATGAACGAGTGCATGTGTGGGATCATTCAGCTGATCTCACGAGAAGAGAAATTCTGCAAGAAAATCCTATTTTCGTTAATTTATCTTTTTTTAGAAAACATGTTTTCTTCAGAAAGTCCAAAATAGTAACTAGATGCTGTTAGTGTAGAATAGTACATAGTATATTAACAAATATTGTAGCAAACATAGTATATCATTCTAAATCGAATTCATAGTATATCTATTTGTAATTGATGATGTGTTTGTTCTTAGAAGTGTGAATAAAATTGCTATTTTGATGAGTGATAGTAACTTAGCCTAGATTTTGATTTGGACAGTAGTATAAATTTGAAAAGGGACAGTTTTTGGCATAAGCCTGTTGTGCCTCCTCATATAACTGTAAAAATAATTGTACAACTGAGAAAATTGATAAATACATATAAACTATAATTCAATCTTCTGTTACAAAAATTTTCTATGCTTCTACACTCCAGAGCAAAGCTCGGTCCCCCGATATTAACCAGATAACCCACATAGCCATATAAATATGTATATACAGAAATTGCTCACTTAATATAATAGGATAAGTGAGTTTTTGATCAAGGAGAAAACAAATAACAGTTTTTAAGAGTAAAATATGATTCAACTGAATCAACTAGAACAGCGGGACGCTACAGGCTTGTCTATGCTTCTTGAAAAGTCCACCAGAGTGTACCTTGGTAGCCTAGATGCACCCCTCCTCCCTTTGTCCACATCACCACCCCAAAGCACGCGTACCTGTTTGAGTTGGCCGTGAAAATTGAAGCATCACACATCGCATCGACTTCAGTCTGCGTCAAACTGCCGAAGTTTCGAGAACGTATCCGTCTGTCTTCTGATTCGTCTGATTCAGTTTTCGTTCTTTAATCTAACGGGATATTGACGTTTGTTGTTTGTTGTATACAACAAACTTCCCAAAATGATTACATCCGATCAAGAGGGAAATGAACGTGGTGTTGAAGATAGGGATGAATTAGAATACAGAAGATTCCAAAGGAATGCAAGTTATGTGATAATCGGTCTACTTATAATTCTACAGTTTTTTCTCTATATTCTTGCGCGTTTCACCCAACACCAGTAGGATTACATTTTTTTATTGTTAACTAGATAACAATTAAACTAAATTCGGCTTTAAATATGAATGCGACTACTTTCGAAGTAGGAGATAACCCGGACGAAATGTCGGATGGAGGAAATTTTAAATTTTGCAGAGACGTTGACGTTTCAGTGATGATCCTCGTCTTCCTGATGATATTTGTATTCGCTTTCCTCATATATGTAATCGTCACCTAAATTTAGAAAATGTAGAATTTCTAAACTGATATCGGTGAAACCGCGAAATATTCATACAAACAGCAAAATGTCAATATCCTTAATGTGAAAAGACGACTATGATAGCCTGCTGATATTAGTAGATATCTATTGATATGCATTGATATCTATTGATATCAGCAGACTATGCAAGTCGCAAATTTTGTTTGTTTTATCTTCCCTGTTCTTCCCCAATCCATCACTGAGTTAAACCGAGAATTATAATCAACAATCCTCAACAATCAACTCTCAACAGTTGGTGAGTTATTAGATTTCAATAAAATCATCCTCTCTCCAGAGTTCAATCCATTTTTCAAACAATCGGATGTCATATGGAGAATAAAACTCCCTACAATTCTATACCAATGATTACCAATATACTTGTTCAATATACTTGTACTTGTTCGTTTCTTGCAAGTTAGTGCCTCAACTCTGGAGAGAGGATGAATGTTAACAATATTATACGATTGTACTATGTTACTATTTGTTAAATACTAGTAGTTCTGCGAACAGTAGACCTCACGCAGTTTTCTCATCCACTAGTATCTGGTGTCACCTGTTCACCGGCTTCTCCAGACATCTGTGTAATGCATGCAATGAATAATCCACTTGTCAGCTGATTGATTATGAATAATACTGTAGTCTGATTAATCCTATCTTCTAGAGTAGATAATATAGTAATACTAGCTTACCCGGCGAACTTCGTACCGCCAAAAAGTCAATGTATCTCATGTCACACTTGACTTTATTTGATGAATCATGAAATTTATCTGACAATCAATATTTTCATTCACATCTCGATTCGGACTTCCTATGTGCTTAGTCATGCAGCATTTATTATTCCGAAAACATATTCTTTTCAATCAATTGGTAGTAATATCTATCAGTAAAGTGTTGAATTAAAAAAATATAGATAGGTCAAATCAGTGTTTCAAAGATGAATTTAATGCGTTCATAGTTTTTGATTGTCAATAGATGTTACACAATTTATCACAGGGTGACGTGTTTATTACAGCTGGTAGCTTTAGATGCTAAATCATATTATCACAACATAATCTTGAATCATGATCATCTTTCCGTTCTTCGGTAGCCGCTCGGCCGAAAATTTCGAAAACATAAGGTCTGTGAAATGGATTAATAAATAATTATTATAAGCCCACCTATTAAAATTTCTAGTCAGAAACCATACCCAATATTCCCAAAGTTTCATGCCGTTCTGTCAAGAAGGTAGTTTTCAAGTCTACAGGGAACAAACACACAAACAAACATACACAAAAACAAACACAAAAACAGACATTCATATTTTTATATATAGATTGGAGTATGGAGGAGATTCCTTTTCCTACCATATTATCCTTCAAATGCAAAATTTCAAAAAACCTTGTGTTAACATTGACGCGCAGTTGAAGAAGGAATATTTCTGCCAAATCTCATAGAATTCTATCAACGCGTTTAGCCGTAATTTTGTTACATACTTACATACAGACAGACAAAAGAAAATCCGAGTTAAAACATAGACCTCACTACGTTCGGTCAATTATTCTTTACTATATGCCGATTCTGTTGTATCAATTTTCTTTGTATTTTCTTTGTATCTTTTACGTTTGTTACAAAACATTGTGTTTTATGACAATAAAGATTATTATGGAGAAACCACTGAATCTTTTAAAAGAGTCATTATTTTTGCTCTTCAACGATCCTGCTATCGTTTCTAATTATAGGGGCATCTCGTTCATGGATATTATGACTTAAACTGTTCATGAGCATAATGAGCAATAGAGTATCAAAGTGGGAGAAAACCAGGGTTATTATAAAAGAATGTCAGGCAGGCTTTCGTTCTGGTTACTCGACTGTCGATAAAATAAATTTGTTCTCCATTGCATTATTGATTACTTTTTCAAAGTTAAAAAACTATACGGCTTTTTCATCGATTTCAAAGGAGCATATGACAAAACTGATACAGTACAGTACCTGTGTCGTTTTTACCGTATAATTATAATGATAATAGAAAGCTTTATCAAAAACAGCCATAACTTCCTTGTTTTTGGATATTTTCGAAAATGGGACTTACTCTTTAAAAAAGTGAAAAATAAAAATCTGGTGTGGTACACTCACACAACTTTCCTTGCTCATTGATCTATAAGCCTCATTCTTAAAAGAGGATAATTTCGGGGAATAACATGCCGATTGGCGGCTAAATAATTAAAACTATGATTATACTATTGTTATTGTTTTCAGAGTACATTTTCCTTTGTTTTAATTATGAAATTTGAGGATTTTTCAAAAGTTGTCAAAACAGCTGTTCTACAAATAAAATATCGACATGTGTTCTTTTGAATAAACTGCTCTACCTACAATATAGTAGCTACTCCAACATTCTTTCACCTCTCACCTTCATACTTCAGGGGTCATCATTTCAGATTCAATCTGTATATGACAGTTGTAATTGAACAGTAAATACCGGTGATTCTCAATCAAATAATAAATTTTTAAGAATTATTTTGTGATGTTTTCTTTTTAAATTTTTCATTCATATCCTTATACTATTAAACGAGCATTTTCTGTTTAGATGTTTGAATTTTTAGATGTTTATATGTTTGTATTTCACCGGATCTTGAAAATGGCTCTAACAATTCTCACGAAATTCAGAACATAGTAGGTTTATAATATAAAAATTCGATTGCACTAGGTCTCATCCCTGGGAAAACTCGCTGAGGGACATTGGAAGGATTTATTCATCCTTGGAAAAACAGCTGATAATTTCGTCGTCTGTTGATGATGAAGTGAGTGAGCGAGTGCATGTGTCTGGAACTAAAACAAAATTATGACTCAGCTGTTGAACTTTTGTAATCATTCAATCATTGCCGGTTGTACAAAAGCCGGTTAAATTTTAATCCTGATTAATTCCAGTAGAACCAATCTGATCAGCTATCTTTTTGAAATGGTCTTCTCTGATTTGGATTAAAATTTAACATGCTTTTGTGAGAGAAATTTTTGCCTGGGAATTAATCTCAATCCACTGTGATTAGATAGAACCTTTCTGTATGAACTATGAATAACTATGATTAACTATTAATTATAAACTATAATTTCTTCTTTCGTAATAAATTTTATATGCTTTTGTACTCCAGAGCGGAGCTCGGTGCCCCGATGTTGCTTATTAACTCCTGAGCGGAGCTCGGTCCCCCGATATAAATATAAATAAATAAATAATAAATAAATAAATTTATTTATGATATTATGACATTAATATTATTGTAGATCCATTCATCTTTGGAAGGATCAAACGAAAGTCAGATCGATATTTTGATTTGGAACTGAGTTATAGTTGTTTCAAGAAACCATTACAGTTTCCAACTTGGCGGTGGTCCTGGGGGGAAAGCAAGCGATGTAATGATGGAGCCAGTAGGCTATGCAGCCTACTACCTATACTAACTCCCTGCAAAAATTCAGCTTTACCCTAATTTGTTGCGCAAACCTCTGTTTTTTGTCTTTATTGACTGGGCTATCAGTAGGAGATTGCAGATTGGACGCTATAGATTTCTGTTTTCATAAGTATCATGATTCATTTTATTGAAACATAATTTTTCCTAAATTTATTGTAGATTATTCATTTGATCAGTGAATTTTTATTGTTTGAAATGCTACTAAGGCTACTAATGCTACTATACGAGGGAATAAAATAAAAGGAATGAATGATTATGTGAAAAAGAAATATTTGGGGCTAATATCACGTCCTCCCTGTCATGAAAAGGCATTGGGATGATAGGATAACAGCGGCGAGATATGGTATTAATAGTATTAGCCCAGTCAATGAAGATCCAAAAAAGCAGTTCGGGAAATTTCCAAGAGCACTCCCTCCATAGCCACCCTCAAAGTTGAAGATGCAGGTAATCACGGAAATCAATTATCTCTATAACCAAAATTTATATAGATTGTAACATTAATATGAAAAACAAGTAAAAAGTAATGAATAACTCAATGCTTTGACGATAAGTCCGTGTGCATGGAGGAGTCTTATGACAATCGATAAGAAAATAATAAAACTATATTTTATTGACATAGATACAATATGAAATCTAGTTACTAAAAAACTACTAATGAGATAAGAAATTGAAAATTATAACTATAGTTCAACTAAGTGATTTGAACAAAAAAAAATTAATTAATTTGCTGTATTTGAGGTGAAAAGTACGGTATCTGCGGTTGAAGAAAAACTAAACAATCCCAATACGGACTGTTAGGAGCAATATAGCTAGACATAAGGAGACCGCAACAGAGCCTCTGCAGCCGCCGGGCCAATACTGAGCCCCACAGATTACTTACTGTTTACTATGGTGAAGAGTCAGCCGCCGCGGTACCGCGTCGGCTGTTTCCACGGCGTCAAATTGAATCGCAAACACATAACAATAAATATCGGGGGACCGAGCTTTGCTCTGGAGTGTAAAAGCATAGAACATTTGTAGCGAAAGATTGAATTTATAGTTTATATTTATTTATTCATTTTCTCAGCCGTACAATTATTTTTACAGTTATATGAGGAGGCACAATAGGCTATGCCTAAAACTGTTCCTTTTCAAATTTATACTACAATCCAAATCAAAATCTAGGTTAAGCTACTATCACTCATCGAAATATAACAATTTATTCACACTTCAAAGAACAAAACACAATCAATTACAAAGAGATATACTATGAATTTGATTTACTTAAGTTTGCTACAATATTTGTTAACTATGTACTATTCTACACTAACAGCATCTAGTTACTATTTTGGACTTTCTGAAGTAAACATGTTTTTTAAAAAAAAAGAAAAAAAAGAAAATAAGTTTTCTTGCTGCTTTGTTCTTCTCGTGAGATCAGCTGGATGATCCTACACACATGCACTCGTTCACTCTCTTCCATTACGGTATCGACAGACGACAATTTCCAGCTGTTTCCCCAAGACGTATTTATCCTTTAATGTCCTGCAGCGAGTTATCCAAGGGTGAGACCTAGTGCAATCGAATCTTCATAATTATCATAAACCTACTGTGTTCCAAATTTCGTGAGAATCGTTAGAGCCGTTTTCGAGATCCGTTGAACATAAATATAACCCATATAACCACATAACCAGATAACATATAACCATATATATACAGGAATTGTTCGCTTAATATAATAGGATAAAGTATTCAATAAGCCAGAGAGTCGATATCCACATAATAGCGTATAAATTCTTTGTCAGGAAATGGGGTTGGTATAAGGTTTGGCTAATTTCATTATATAAGCATAAAGTGGTCTGATAGCACTATTGTGAACAGCTGATAAAGTGAACAGCTGATATGCAATTGAATTACACTTGGTGCATCGCAACCCCCACTTAAATCACCACCCCTTCGGGAGTCAGAGCATGCGCATTTCAGTCTGCCTTTAAACTCGGGGATCACAACGTCAACAGACAGCCTCATCGCATAGACATTACAATTAGTAGTTGAAGCTTGCGAAATTATTATTCCTTTCCCGTTTCCTTTCTCCTGACAAAGGTTGCACTTTTCCTATCTTTGACAGCAATATCGACTTGTATATCTAGAACCGGTTTTTCAACATGATTGAGCCAGAAAAGAGGGAAATAATCGTGAACATGAAGGCAGAGCAAGACACGTGTTTCTAAATTTTGATTGTGACCAAGAAAATTCTAAGTTTCCGAAAAGATCTCCCCTATATAGCTATAGCTGTAGGTATTCTTCTCTACCGCTTGTTTTCCTTTTTTTGGCTGGTATACCCAAGAGAGACGACACTAATCTCATTGAATTAGATTAGTGTCGCATTGAGATCGCAAGAGATTAGTGTCGTCTCTCTTGGGTATAGGCTAGTTTTTAAATTACCTCGCGACTCAAGGATGCTGAATTTCTTGAGATTGTTGGCTTATTTTTAACTTACCCATCTAAAATAGCTATTCCATAAGTATGAAAATCCATACCGTCATCAGGTATACACTATTGAAGGGTTTTCGTTCACTTTGAATAGAGAGGGCTCAAAAAATACTAATGTCGATATCTGAGATGAGATAAGACACTATCATAGTCTGCTGATATCAACAGATATCAACTTATATCAGCAGATATCAACTTATATCAGCAGATATCAACTTATATCTATTGATATCAACAGCCTATGCTAGTCGCAATTTTGAATTCCCATCCCCAATTTTTTTTTTCTTGAGTTAAATCGCGAGTGAAACGTAGCAAATCTTCAAAAGTCGACTCATCAGTTGGTAAGTAACTAATCCTTTAATATTTTATTTAAACATAGTATATGTTTTATATTATCCTTGAAATGCAAAATTTCCAAAAACCTTGTATATACGTCCACGCGCAATTAAAAAAGGAACATACCTGTCAAACTTCATGAAAATCTATTACTGCGTTTCGCCGTAAATGCGCAACATATAAACATTAAACATTCAAACATTTTAACATTCAAACATTTTAACATTCAAACATTTTAACATTCAAAACTTTTTACATTCAAACATTTTAACATTCAAACATTTTAACATTCAAACATTTTAACATTCAAACATTTAAACATTAGAGAAATGCCAAACCGTCGACTTGAATCTTAGACCTCACTTCGCTCGGTCGATCATAGAACATCAAAAAGTTTGACTTATGATACTGTAAATAATTTTAAAGGTCTTAGAACCAATTATAACTTTTATACGGAACAATTTTCTCGAGAAACGGAAGCGTAAACTTTTATTAGACAAAATATAAAATTAAGATGAAAATCTCCTAATTTTCCAGGTTTGTATGGGAATATCTTCCTGAAAAGTATTTATACTATGGAATGTTATCCTATTACATTTTAAGCGAGCAATTTCTGTATGTATGTATTTATTAAATTTTTTTATCTATGTAAGTTGAATAATGAGTTCCACGAGGTTTCTTTTTTAGCGAGGTAGCGAAGTTCTTGAAGAGTTTGCTGTCCTCTTTTGGAGATTCTTTTGTGCACGGTGAAAATTAAGCAAAGAACAATCACAATGTACAAAATCGTTGTGAAAACATTGATGTCTGTGGTTAAATATGATTTTCGGATAACTGGAGACACTTGAATGTTGTTAAATTGGTTAAAGTTGTCTAAATTTTTCAAATGAATTTGGAAATCTGGAATTTGATGATCTTGAAGTTTTAATTGGATGTTTTCTAGAAATTTTGGATGTCCTCTCGTTTAGGAAGAGTGGAACAGAGGTTTTCCTCGATAGTAAATTTTTCCTTCAGTTTTATTGATGAAATGAATTCCTTGAAGTGTTGTCACAGTAGTTTCGGTTTTCGATTCGATGTGGAAGGTCTCCAATTTTGGTAAGACTGCCAAATATTGTTGTATCTCGGGAATCCATTTGATGAGGTTGTGGACAGCGGTGAATTACAGTTGTCGGTCGAACCAGTAGATATGATAGCCGCTTCACATGTAGTAGTTGTTGATGGGAGATGGCTTCGGATGAGCACAGATAGTATTCGTTGTCTCCTATCAATCTACATTATTATACAATCCTTCAATTTTTTAACTATTAGAGCTATCAGAAGATTTCAATAAGTATTTGTTTTGTGGAAGTATTGTACAAAATTTTATTCTACTTCACTTGGAATTGGTAATAATTCAAAAAGATCAAAAATTACTTCTTCTACTATTGGAAATTCGAGAAAAATAAACTATTTCGTCTTAATTGGCTTACAATCTACATTAATGAATGTTTCTATTCTACATCTTATTATACTTGATTTCCAATGAAAGTTTCCTATCATAGAATTTTGAAATTTTTACAAGTTCATTGAATAACTCTTTAGTAGACATTATACTAGGGTGCAGAACGCCTACTTTACAAAATGCAATAGATTTTCAATGGCATGAACTACGTCTAATAATATATTATAAGCTACTAGCAGGTAACCATGCTTCGCAAGGGTCTATTTTAAAACTTTGCAAACTGAAAACTTGACGTAATAAAAAATTCGAAATTTGAAAATAGGACTACAACCATCCTCGGTTAATAAAAAATCTTATGCAAAATGTCAAATCAATCAGTCCAGTAGTTCAGACGTGATGATGCGTCAAACATAATTTTCCTACATAATTTCCCGTATGTTTATGAGCCAGCTCTTTCCATTATTGAAAAAAATGATGGATAGATGGATGATTTATTGACCGAGCGAAGTGAGGTCTAAGATTCAAGTCGATGGTTTGGAATTTCTCTTAATGTTTATATGTTTATATGTTGCGCATTTACGGCGAAATGCGGTAATAGATTTTCATGAAATTTGACAGGTATGTTCTTTTTAAATTGCGCGTCGACGTATATACAAGGTAGTTGGAAATTTTGCATTTCAAGGATAATATAAAAGGAAAAAGGAGCCTCCTTCATACGCCAATATTACCGTAAATCAGACTATGGAATTATTCATCATAAATCAGCAGTCTAGTGGACTATAGTCTAATACTAGCCGTTCAAAAACATCGAAAATCTTGAAAATTGTATCTTTCCATCAACGTTGTAGACAGTTGCAGCCAGACTGATAACAGCACTCACACTCACATTCCAGGACGACACATCACGGTACGATAGGACAGAAAGCTCTATGTTTATTTAGGATTTTTTTTAGGCATTTTAAATTTGATAGCTGAATTATTTATTAATTTTTTTATCTATGTAAGTTGATAATGAGTTCCACGAGGTTTCTTTTTTAGCGAGGTAGCGAAGTTCTTGAGAAAGTTTGCTGTCCTCTTTTGGAGATTCTTTTGTGCACGGTGAAAATAAGCAAAGAACAATCACAATGTACAAAATCGTTGGAAAACATTGATGTCTGTGGTTAAATATGATTTTCGGATAACTGGAGACACTTGAATGTTGTTAAATTGGTAAAGTTGTCTAAATTTTTCAAATGAATTTGGAAATCTGGAATTTGATGATCTTGAAGTTTTAATTGGATGTTTTCTAGAAATTTTGGATGTCCTCTCGTTTAGGAAGAGTGGAACAGAGGTTTTCCTCGATAGTAAATTTTTCCTTCAGTTTTATTGATGAAATGAATTCCTTGAAGTGTTGTCACAGTAGTTTCGGTTTTCGATTCGATGTGAAGGTCTCCAATTTTGGTAAGACTGCCAAATATTGTTGTATCTCGGGAATCCATTTGATGAGGTTGTGGACAGCGGTGAATTACAGTTGTCGGTCGAACCAGTAGATATGATAGCCGCTTCACATTGTAGTAGTGTTGATGGGAGATGGCTTCGGATGAGCACAGATAGTATTCGTTGTCTCCTATCAATCTACATTATTTATACAATCCTTCAATTTTTTAACTATTAGAGCTATCAGAAGATTTCAATAAGTATTTGTTTTGTGGAAGTATTGTTACAAAATTTTATTCTACTTCACTTGGAATTGGTAATAATTCAAAAAGATCAAAAATTACTTCTTCTACTATTGGAAATTCGAGAGAAAATAAACTATTTCGTCTTAATTGGCTTACAATCTACATTAATGAATGTTTCTATTCTACATCTTATTATACTTGATTTCCAATGAAAGTTTCCTATCATAGAATTTTGAAATTTTTACAAGTTCATTGAATAACTCTTTAGTAGACATTATACTAGGGTGGCAGAACGCCTACTTTACAAAATGCAATAGAATTTCAATGGCATGAACTACGTCTAATAATATATTAAAGCTACTAGCAGGTAACCCATGCTTCGCAAGGGTCTATTTTAAAACTTTGCAAACTGAAAACTTGACGTAATAAAAAATTCGAAATTTGAAAATAGGACTACAACCATCCTCGGTTAATAAAAAATCTTATGCAAAATGTCAAATCATCAGTCCAGTAGTTCAGACGTGATGATGCGTCAAACATAATTTTCCTACATAATTTCCCGTATGTTTATGAGCCAGCTCTTTCCATTATTGAAAAAAATGATGGATAGATGGATGATTTATTGACCGAGCGAAGTGAGGTCTAAGATTCAAGTCGATGGTTTGGAATTTCTCTTAATGTTTATATGTTTATATGTTGCGCATTTACGGCGAAATGCGGTAATAGATTTTCATGAAATTTGACAGGTATGTTCTTTTTAAATTGCGCGTCGACGTATATACAAGGTAGTTGGAAATTTTGCATTTCAAGGATAATATAAAAGGAAAAAGGAGCCTCCTTCATACGCCAATATTACCGTAAATCAGACTATGGAATTATTCATCATAAATCAGCAGTCTAGTGGACTATAGTCTAATACTAGCCGTTCAAAAACATCGAAAATCTTGAAAATTGTATCTTTCCATCAACGTTGTAGACAGTTGCAGCCAGACCTGATAACAGCACTCACACTCACATTCCAGGACGACACATCACGGTACGATAGGACAGAAAGCTCTATGTTTATAGGATTTTTTTTAGGCATTTTAAATTTGATAGCTGAATTATTTATAATTTTTGAAGAAACATAACAACAGGTCAATGTAACTTACTGAGCGCAAAGTCTACTGTTCACAGAACTACTAGTTAGTATCTCTGAATGAGAATAACTTTTGAACGGTTTGAGAAATCGGTGCGGTTTTCACCATTCATTTCCTCTTGAAATTATTCTGTATCGAAATCATGTATCATAATAAATTATGACCAACGTTAGTTTTCTGTCTTCTAACTTTTTCATATGACTACCTTCCAATTTAAAAAAATGAAGTTGAATTCAAAATGGCGAAACAAAATTTTGATGCGACAGAAAATCAGTTATTTTATTCGAATAGGATACCTATCATCATAATATGTCCCTTTTAAAAGAAATGTTCACCTGCTTCTATACAACAACTGGAAGCATGACAAATTGAAAACTTGACGTAATGAAATCTTGAATAACTAAAAATAGGCATATAACCATCCTCGGTTATTTGAGAATCTATATGCAAAATTTCAAATAATCAGTTGAGTAGTTCAGACCTTCAGACGTGATGATGCGTCAAACATAATTCTCTATTCCTTACGGTATAAGCCAGTTCTTTCCTCATTATAGTATGATAACTGAAGAAGACATAATACTTGAAAACCTCACAGAATCATATAGATTTCTTTTCAATACATCAATAAATTTAGTATCGATTATATCCTCAATTTGAATCAGGCAGCCTATTGTTTTCCCAATTCCAAACAAAATACCTAAAATACTCGTTTCACTGCGAATTTGTGTCTGATAGTACATTATAACTGAGGAATATAAATTATTACTTATTTATTGTGATCTATTCATGTTTTTCTTATGAAATTCAATGATACAGCATGATAACTATGTCCATTTCATTTGTACTGGTGGCAAAATGTTACATTAAAATAATTATTTGATAAAATCCAAGTTCAATTGTAATGAGAACAAATTCCTTCAAAAATAATTGATAATAATATGTTTCGAGGAAAAAAATTGAGAACAAAATAATTGGGAAGAATCAGGGATTTGAACCGAGAAACCATCGCTCCGAAAGCGAGTGTTTTACCGTTACGCTACACGGCTCCCTTCGAAAATGATTGTCTTGTAACAGCATTATAACCTCTTCATAAAAAACACACTTCTGGGCCAAAACAATGTAGCCTATGCCGTACGCCTACGCCTATGGGTACGGTAGCATTAATGGAATTTGAACATTAATTATGAAAAATCTAGAAGGGAAATTGAAATTTGGGCTTCCAGGTGCACTAGATTGATATTTTTAGAATCGAGTGAAGAATTGGGAGATCTAAATCATTCCCGTTTTCCGGTATGCAATCCACAAGTTGACATGTGAACAAACGAACACACAAACAAATGAACAAACAAACGAACAAACACTACCTACTCTCTCTTATTGACCGAGCGAAGTGAGGTCTAAGGTCTAAGACAGGGGTGCCCACAAGGGGGGGGGCATGGCGCAATTTGCGCAAATTTGGGGGGGCACGATTTTTTACATTTTATGTCAACATTTTGAATTATGGCTAAAAATCAAGGTATTAAATAGAGATATTCTAATGTAGTTAATTTTAATACTTTTTCCCACTTTTACAATGTTATATTTTTCAAAGTGAACTCAATATAAAGCATAAAAAATACAATTGATAATAGTTGTATGCAGGAATTTTAGTAATTTTAAGCCTATGAGTTTGAAGGTAAATCTTTGACAAAAATAAATTATAACTTCATCATCCACTATCATTCTGATTCCCTTTGCTTAATTTTAATTTTTAATGGTCCTGTGTTTGAGTTTCCTTGCTGTTGCAACCTATTTTCTCAAAAGCACAATGATAAGTTAAATTGTAATGTACATTTAATCTAATAATTATTTCAATTTTGAAGGCGTTTCAAGATGATATTAATGTATCTGAAATGAAGATGCAATTATAAACAACATCGCAAACTCTAGTGAATTTGACAGAAGAAAAAACTTCTTTTGTCAAAAATTTGTGAAAAATATCAAATGAAGCCAATTTCAATCTTTTAAATTCACACCCCATTACCACACAGTAATCAATTGATTATTGTAATGCTTCATTACTTTTTTCTGTTTTGTATAATAGTCCAGTCAAATGGTCGTTTCCAGGAAACAGCCCGAAAGAATTTTTATCGACGGTTCTATATGTATTTTGAGGCGCTGAATTCTAATCTGAAATTTTCTGACACGCCAGAGGGTGGCTTCACCCCCAGAACTCCCGAAAAACCCCAAAATTTCGGATTTTTTTTAAGTTTTTCATTTAATCTGAGAACCTTTAACTTTTCGAGAAAAAGCATCTCTAAAATATTAAAGATAATAAAATTTCCAATAAATTGAGTGGTCGTGCAGGACTCTACGATTTTTGATTCTGGAGCTAAAAGTTTTCAAAAAGGGGTATTTTTTAGGAGTTTTCAAAATTATGCAAACCTACCACTTCTACTCTATACAACTAGGTTTTTTCTAGTAATGATAGAAAGCCACACATCACGTGAATTAATAATATCAATTCTGAACAGAATTCCTGAGGTACCTATTTTTGAATTTAGTAGTGGTGGGGAGGGGGAATACACCCAAAAATAGAAAATCATGTACTACAGCCAAAATTCAAATTTTAATTATAATACCTTTTCATGGCTTTCCTAACAAAAAGAAACATATTTCGGCTGAAATCACCTTACGAGGGTTATGTTCTATGAGAATCACTCGTTAGATTTCAGTAATTCCTAGTGGGGGGCACACATAAGGATACGTCCATGATCAAAACTTAAACATTATAACTTTTGACTGCATGATCACATCTCCTCGTATTACAGCTCGTTCATATCAGCTCGTCAAGGCGGTTGAAAATCATGTATCATCTCACTAAAATTTGTTGAAAAAATAGGAAATTCCTCCTTTAGTGTATTTTAGCCCATATTTCAATTCATAGAAAAATGACCGATTCTATATTCAAAAACTGTGTTTCTCGGTAACTCAAAATGATACTTGGCCTTGATTTGAAGGGAAGAATCTCCTCTTTTATTAGGTGAATGATTTTTGTAAAAATATAATCGTGAAGTAAGATAAGTTTGATTCAAAAAATCAAGAAATTTCGATAATTCTCTCATTTTCACAGTCTCGACAGTTTTTCGATATAAACAGTGATGCAATATCAATTGAGGCAACTCAGCTTATAGATCATAAATTTTCTCTCATTAAGACCAATCGCAAGTTTCTATCATATATTGTACTCATTTTAGAGACTATTTAATAACAGTAAATCGCGAAGAAAATGGGAGAAAATAAAGATCATCATTCAATTGGCTGTAACTTTTTAACGGTATTGAAAACAGAAGTATAGCCTAATTCATGGGAGTGAAAAGAGGAGAAAATTCATCACAACCTACTTTTTGGATAAAGACCTACATCACGACACTTTTTGGATTTTTTATCTGAAGTGTTCCACAAGATACGCAACTTTGCATATGCGAGACTGTGAAAATGGGGGAAGTATCACAAATTTCTCGCACATTCAAAGTTGTATCTTGTGGAACACTTCAGACAAAAAATCCAAAAAAAAGTCCTGCGCGACCAGTCAATCATTGGACATTCTATTATCTCTAATATTATATAGAGAATGCTTTTTCTTGATAAATTCAAGGTTCTCGAGATTAAATGGAAAACTTAAAAAAGTCCAAAATTTGGGGGTGAAGACGCCCTCTGGCGTGTCAGTGAATTTCAGATTAGAATTTAGCGCCCCAAAATACAGATAGAACCATCGAAAAAAATTCTTTCGGGGCTGTTTCCTGAAAAACGATCATTTGATGGACTATAATTTCATGTTTTCTATCGTTTCAAGATCCCCTGAGTCCAAAAACATGATTTCTGGTGTTGGTCTGTGTGTGTGTATGTGTGTGTGGTGTGTATGTGTGGGTGTGTGTATGTGTGTGTGTATGTGTGTGTGTATGTGTGTATGTCTGTGAACACGATAACTCCATTCCTAATTAACCGATTGACTTGAAATTTAAGCTTAAGGTCCTTATACCATGAGGATCCGACAATAAGAAATTCAATAAAATTCAATTTAAGATGGCGGGAAAAAAATGGCGGATAATTACTAAAAAACCATGTTTTTCACGTTTTTCTCGAAAACGGCTCTAACGATTTCTTCGAATTTATACCATGGATAGCTATTTATAAGCCTTATCAAATGACATGAGGTTTTCTTTCTGGGAAAATGCAGGAGCTCGTAATATTCTTGAGAAAAATGGCGGCATACTAAAAAACCATGTTTTTCACGATTTTCTCAAAAATAACTTGACCGATTTCTTTAAAATTCATACCCTGTATAGTTATTCATCAGCTCTATCAACTGGCATGAGTCTTCTTTCTGGGAAACCAATGGGGTCCACCCATCCTTGGGAAATGGATTTAGTAGCCTCTTCTCGTGCATGAGGTGGGTAGGTAGCGCAGTTCATAAAAAGAACACATAGTTGAGATTTTCATCGTAGAACAGCTGTTTTGACAACTTTTAAAAAATGCCGACTAAAAAAAATCATCGAATTTCACAATTCACACAAGATTTTATATCTGCTATCTGGTTTTATTGTTATTATGTTCAACCGATCTCGGAACGGCTCTAACGATTTTCACAAAATTCGGATATAGTAAGTTTATGATATTAGAATTCGATTGCACTAGGTCTCATCCTCGGAAAACTCGCTGAAGGACATGAAGGATAATTATTCATTCCTTGGAAAAACAGATGATGATTTCGTCGTCTGTCAATAACAGAAGATGCGTTTGTGCCTGTGTGGGAGATCAGCTGTGTAATCAATTAGCTTACCGTACTCGCAAGAAATCTAGAAATTTAATTGACTCGATCATAATACAGTAATCTGATTGTTGACATTAGATGGTATATATCATAATATTCAAAGTTAATCATTATTTTACAGTTCTAAGTGATTAGTGAGTGTTATATTGTTATCACTTTGGTATGTAAACAATCTAAATTACAAGTTCATGTTTTCAAATATTTGGACTGAAAATTTCACTTGAATTCAAGTGTATGAAACATAATCTACTTTTTGGAATATTAAATATTCCAACTATAAATTTTATAGTGCATAAATCAAAATTCGGGGAGAAACAGTTTTGGGCTGTGGCTGTTAGTCCTTTCCCAATCATTTCAAAGAATTAGTTATGTTTATCAATGAATGAATAACGATCAAAGCTCGGTGCCCCGATATTTGGTATTAATGGATAGAGTTCACAAATGATTTGTTCAGATGATATCTTTATTCCAAAAACCAAACCATTTAAAGATACATTTTGTTCGACCTGTGTTATTTACTCCTGTAATGTTAAAAAGTAAATATACCTACAACACAACATCAGTGACAACCTGTTTCCAATTTATTATAAATATCGGGGCACCTAGCTCGCTCTGGAGTACCTACAAAACTACAAAAGCATATAAAATTATCACGAAAGAAGAAATATAATAAATATTCATAGTTTATACAGAAGATTTTATCTAACACAGTGGATTGAGATTAATTCGCAGAGGAATGCAAAAATTTCTCTCACAAATGCATGTTAAATTTTAATCCTGATAATTTCACGTGAACCAAATCACAGAAGACCATCTCAAAAAAGATAACTTATCTGATTGGTTCTACTGGAATTAATCAGGATTAAATTTAACCGGCTTTTGTACAACTGCCACTAAGTACCTGATTGAATTAGGTACAAAAGTTCAACAGCTGAGTCATAATTTTGTCTCAGTCCCACACACATGCACTCGCTCACTCACTTCCATCATCAACAGACGACGAAATTATCAGCTGTTTTTCCAAGGATGAATGAATTCTTTAATGTCCTTCAGCGAGTTTCCCCAGGGATGAGAAAATAGTGCAATCGAATTTTTATATTATAACCTACTATCTTCTGAATTTCGTGAGAATCGTTAGAGCCGTTTTCGAGATCCGGTGAAATAAACATATAAAAATCTAAACATCAAAACATCTAAAAGAAATTGCTTGTTTAATAGTATAGGATTTAGAATACCTGAATTGCCGACATTATATATTGTATGAATAAAATCGTTCCAAATTTGTATGATGTTCACAAAAAATTGATATGCAATATTCTTTTGCAATAAAAGAATATCAATGACAGGTATTATTAGTCAACTTCTTATAAGAATAGTAACCTTTACATTAAAAAGCAAAGCCTCCCTTACTTATCTTTTAATATTCTATTGAAATATTTGTCATGTAGTTTTTCCTTATGTAATGTAGTACTTTCTAGTCCTCTCCGAACAAGAACGGGTGCACTGCTAGTCTCAAGAATAATATCAAAAAGATACTTCAGTTCTAATTTAAAAGAGATAAGAGACGATGGTATATATCTTTATAATATTATGAAAACAGAAAGAATTCCCACAAGAACAAAGGTGAATAATGTCCTTTGGAAGATTAGAATGTAAAGCTCCGTACACATACTCGTGTTTCCAACCCGCACCGAGCACGCTCCTCCCTCGTACTGCCCACGTACCACCATCGCACAGCAATCGCTCCGCCTCCGCTCTCTACTCGCACCGATCATGAACGTTACGGAAGATGGTAGATCATTGAGAATTTTGAATATAATAAATTATTCAGCATTGTTTTTAATTTGAATGTCATTTCAATACTGGAAGATATACAGTTTCATTTCCCAAAATAGCGGGAAAATGTTATTTTCATGATAATATTTGATGATTGATTTTCTACGTTTCAACGACGGGTTTGCTTTTGTCTGTATATGTATGTTGGCATTTGTAATTAGCTTTTGATGATTACAGCTTTGCAATGCTCTCGGTTTTATTTATAACAGG
Organism: Nilaparvata lugens; assembly: GCF_014356525.2. NCBI lineage: Eukaryota > Metazoa > Arthropoda > Insecta > Hemiptera > Delphacidae > Nilaparvata > Nilaparvata lugens. The sequence goes on from NC_052512.1 coordinate 21,183,413, forward strand.
TTATTTTCATCGTCAATACCCGCCAATCAGTCATTGGCGTTCAACACTTACGATTTCTCGTCACGGTACCGGTTTCTTTTTTTCCGATGCCGAAGGGCTAATTGGGGTGACATATTGACAATGAGATCTGTTTATAAATGCTGTACGAGGTCTACTGTTCACAGAACTACTAGCTACAAGTATTCAACTGCAGAAGTCGGAAATAGACATTTCATTTTACTCATGGAAGACACCCACCCTAATCTATCTACTTCACGTCTATGAAGATAACAATATCAAAGAAACAGAGTTGAAAGTACAAAGACATAGAGATGGAAATTTAGAAGTGAATGAATTGTTATAATTCAATTACTCAGGTATATTAGAACTGACTACTTTAGCATTTACTGATTAATATTACCGCAATCATTATGTTTTAAATTCAAATTTGCGTTGCGTTGCTGTCACTCGGCTGCTCTCTGCACCTATTTTCTCGAATCATGCAATAACTTCCAAAAAATGACGTCAACAAACTTGGTGAATCAACACATCTGTCTCGTTTTCAACTGACAATGGCAAACTCTCTCGATCAGCTATTTTCACTGACGATGAAAACTCTCTTGATCAAGTGTTTTCAACTGACGACGGAAAACTCTCTCAGTCAGCTGCTACTCGGTTGATGAATATATTACCGTACCTAATCATTTTTAGTTCCCTCAGTGAGTCTCCTAAACATGAGTCCTAATCCAAATGATGATTTTCGTATCACAAACTCTATATTTCAAACTTAATCAAAATCGTTAGAGCCGTTTTCGATTTCCATCAGACATACAAACTAACAAACAGAAATTGAATACGATGATAAATACAACATCCATATGGGAACGTCTGTTATAGTAGGCTGCACAAAACTAATCCGATGTTAGTTGGAAGAGCTGAGTACCTGCTCACACCTTACCATAAACTTTGCCAATTCTTCAGGTATTATGAAAATATCAATATTAATTCTTACTTATAATCAGCTGCCTAGGGGGTCTAAGCCCCCCTCAAGAATAAGATAAATAATGAAAATGCGGGTCTATTACACGAATACAGACTTTCGCTCTGCTCCGCAACCGAACGTCACTCCAGCAGAGCGATTGATGATCGATCGTGGAGCAACAGTGGCCGACGGGGAACGCGAGAAGATCTAGCATCTCCATAACGTTCATGATGGTGCGTGGGTGGTGCGACTGTGGTTCGATGGTGGTACGAGAGCGGAACGAGGGCGGACGAGGGAGGAGCGTGCTCGGTGCTGGTTGGAAGCGCGAATATGTGTACGCAGCTATAGAGTCTCATAATGATTTATACTTTCTTATCAGCAGTAGTATAACTCCTTCTACAGTATCAACAATGTAGCAAAATTGCCTTGAAAGTATGGTACGGGTACAGAGTATAAATAATATATTTTTCTCTGTGGTATAGTTTGAATACAGAATGGGTACACTTATTGATCAGAGCACAAGCGAAAAATATTATAATATTTGGAACTCCATAACTTATCATTTAATTAAGAGACATTTATGGGATTAATAATTTATTGAAAAACACTAATAATTTAGCAATATTGCACTAATAGTTTTAATTTTAGATGACTCTCTCCTGGATTATTGGTTATGTGTGGATATTCCTCAGTGATTGCTGCATCATCTGAGAAAACTCCGTAAAAGTGATCTCTGTTCGAAATTGACAGAATGCAGAGACATTTAGAGAAAAAAAAACATTTCATTTAATGTTCATTGGAATCGACCACATCAGTATTATTTACACGTGAATTACCGGTAGTGTATTGTTAATGTATTAAGATTTGAGAAGATAATATGAGCATCTTATTGGTTTTTTCTCATGATTGAAATGAATGGCTTAATTGCTTTTATAATAATCATGAAAATATCACAGTTTATTACATTCCAGTACAATTTCTTGTTTCACAATCCATTCTAAGTAGAGCTCATGAGTATCGTAATCTTGCCATACAATTACCATACAATAATTGAAGTTGATTTCATTCAACTTCAGTGGTGCCATTTCACCAAACTGTTAAAGGGGGGGGGCAAAAACCAAGAGTTATTGGGGGGGGGAGGAATACTCCCAAAGGATAGAGGGACCTGGGTTTTTCCCCATAAATGTAACATTGGAAGTGTATTATATGCTTCATTTTTCCAATTTTATACAAATGTGGTTGAAGTATCAATACAAACATAGGTATACAATATAGTTATTAAATTCAATCATGGATTTTATTAAAAAATGGGTCTACAGAGAGGCCCTAGAGTGAATACACTGAAACAGATTTCTTAAAAATCATGGAAAAAGATAAATTTTTCTTTTACAATGACAATTTCAACAATTCCATTAGGGATCATATTCTAATTGGAAAATAACTTTCAGTTAGAAAGCTAAAGATACATCAAGCTGTTCCCATAATTCTCAACAACCCTTTGCATACATTTTTGATTGTCTGATTGTGCCCTTTCTTTTCTTTCACTGTGACATCTTGCAACTTGTTAATTCTCACATTGAAATTTATTCAATAACTTATGTGCTCTGATTGGAACTGTAGGCTTCACTGGAAGACTTTAGCAATAAAAATTAATTTAGGATAAGAAATAACAGAACAAAATTAATGGTTAGTCCTAGTGACTAGTTTTAATAGAAATAACAAAAACTCTTACTTCATCAACTATGTCTTAATTCAAATCGCAATTGACAAGTCTACGTCACGACTAACTAGGCCAAAACGGCGCCACGCCGCGCTCGCAGTGCATGGACCTTCCATTTTCCGCTATCCTGCGCGCCGCGCCGCTCCACCGACCTAGTGCACGCTAACCTGACTGGTCCACCACTCGTCGGAGTGAAACCCAGGCCAAGAAAATTTTAAAATTTAAAACAATAGGCGACCGCTGAAGGGTAACTAGACCTTCTACCTGTCCATTCATTGTTCTCGGCGGCTCAGTCTCGTTTCTAAAACCCATCTTAATATCACTATTTTTAATAACAAAAATTGAAAAATGAGTTTCATGTATAAAATGTAGAATCATGTATGATGTACAATAAATCAATATCGGGGCACCGAGCTTTGCTCTTTATTATTTATAAACTATTGATAAACAGAACACAATTCTTTAGAATGATTGGGGAAGGACTAACAGGCACAGCCCAAAACTGTTTCTTCCCCGAATTTTGATTTATACACTATAAATAGTCCAGAAATTAGGTTATGTTCCATACACTTGAATTCAGGTTCAATTTTCAGTCCAAACATTCAAAAACAAAAAAGTTCTAATTCAGATTATTTAGAAACCAAATTGAATAACAAAATAACACTCACTAATCACTCAAAATTATCAAATAATGTTTAACTTTGAAAATTATGATATACTCTAGTTTAGAATGATTATCATGCCATGTCAATAAATCAGATTATTTTGATCAATTCGATTGAAATTTCTAGATAATATGTCTCGCTGATTGATTACACAGCTGAAATAATTCTGTTTCTCCCCACAATGCAACTTCTGTTTCAACAGACGACGAAATTATCATTGTTTTCCAAGGATGAATAATTGTTATCCTTTTCGTGTCTTTCAGCGAGTTTTCCCAGGAATGAGAGCTAGTGCAATCGAATTTTTATATCATAAACCTACAATGTTCCAAATTTCGTGAAAATCGTTAGGGGCGTTTTTGAGATCCGTTGGACTTAAATAACCAGATATAAATATAAATAACCAAAATATAAACAGATATACAGAAATTGCTCGCTCAATATATATAATAATATTGAACCAAATTAATATTGCTCTCCATATTTCCATTGCATCCATACATGAATTGGTTTCCAACTGATGGCATGTCCTCCTCCTCGGTCAGTCAAGTATTTTTGTCAACATAGAAACTATAGTAGTTCTGTAAACAGTAGACCTCGCGCAGTTATAACGACGTCCCAAACCATAAGCACATCCACACTGATACACTAACAATTTATTTGATCAGATCATGCTTACAAAGATTTAATTATCATATAACGCTTTTCGGAATTTAGCGCGAGAAAACCAGAAGACATCTAGGCGCCCAGACGAGGTTATAAGTTCTTTGCATCCTATTTAATAGTGCATAAAAATTGCATTCAATGAGGCATGCAATATATAGTCTACACAGCTGCTAATTGTTTACCAATTAGTAATTGAGATATTGAATTGCATGCGTCATGGCATGCAATTTATAGTCAACTCGACAGCTGATTTATGATGAATAATTCTATAGTCTGATTTTCACTCTAATATTGACGTATGAAGGAGGCTCATTTTTCCTTTTATGTTATCCTTGAAATGCAAAATTTCCAAAAACCTTGTATATACGTCGACGCCCAATTTAAAAAGGAACATACCTGTCAAATTTCATGAAAATCTATTACCGTGTTTCGCCGTAAATGCGCAACATATAAACATATAAACATTTAAACATTCAAACATTTAAACGATAAATGCCAAACCGTCGACTCGAATCTTAGACCTCACTTCGCTCGGTCAATAAAAATATCCATTCATCAGGTAGCGGTCGCTACGAGGTCATCTTGCTGCGTGGACTGACGCTACGTGGACAGCAATTCACTTTGTACCGTCAGTATTCCTCATAAGAATCACCAACGCCACCCATTCAATCAATGCTACCAATGAGATTTGTAAAATAGGCAACAGAGTCATTGGCTACTAGCAGGCAACCCGTGCTCAGCAAGGCTCTAGTTAGAAACTTGACAAACTGAAAACTTGACCTACTGGAATCTTGAAGAATTGAAAATAGGCCTAAAACCATCCTCGGTAAATAAGGATCTTTATGCAAAATTTCAAGTTGATCAGTTCAGTAGTTCAGACGTGATGATGCATCATTCCTGAGTTTCCTATCCCCCACATGTATAAGCCGATTCTTACCTTTATTATTTATAGACTAGTAGGTAACCCGTGCTCCACTAGGGTCTAATTGAAAATTGCATTGCATTGATAATCTAGAAACTTAACCTAAATCTTGAAGAATTAAAATATGCCTAAAACCATTTTTTTAGTTATTTAGTTAAGTCCATAAGGTGGGCATAAAACCCCCAGGGACACGTCATGAGAACACAAAAAGAAACAAGTAGGCCAGTCGACCTACTAGTCCAATAGAAACAAAACAATAAAACAAGCAAAAGAGAAGAAATTGATCAAAAATAGGCGCTAACCAAGCTGCTGTCCAACATGAAAAACTCACGGAGTGAGTACAAAGGATTATCCAACAATAAGCCTTTCAGGACCCTCCGAATTTGCCGGCAGGCAGATTCCTAGCCAGCACCGGCAGCTTGTTGAAGAGCCTGACAAATAGATGGGCATAGCTTGATCGAGTGCTGCTCAGTCTCTGGTAGGGCTCGTCCAGCCTCTGTCTCCCTCTAGTCCCCATGTGGGTGAATATTCTACCTTGTTACAAGCTCCCCCACATTTGCATGTGTTCTGCAGAGGAGTCTGAAATACATAGAGGGAGAAGAGGATTTTCTCTCTCACAAAGAGAGGACGACAGTGGGCAAGACGCTCAGCAACACAAGGATCCTCAGGGTCCTCTTCTAAATGAGCAACACTCGCGAAACATCTGTGGCTCCACACCAAAGCGTGAGGCCATACAGGACTATGCTCTGGGAAAAACAGAAATAGTAGACCTTAAGATAGGATGCAGGAACACAGGATTTCAATTTCTTGAGCAGGAAAACCACTCTGCTCTGCTGCAACAGACAGCCTCAATGTGGTCAGCCCAAGACAGCTTCCAAAACAAACCCAAGCAGTTAAAATGTTAAAATGTTAAAATGTTAAAATGGTAAAATGTTAAAATGTTAAAATGTTAAAATGTTAAAATGTTAAAATGGTAAAATGTTAAAATGTTAAAATGTTTAAAATTTAAAATGTTAAATGTTAAAATGTTAAAATGTTAAAATGTCAAATGTTAAAATGTTAAAATGTTAAAATGTTGAAATGTTAAAATGTAAAATGTTAAAATGTTAAAATGTTAAAATGTTTAAATGTTAAAATGTTAAATGTTTAAATGTTAAAATGTTAAAATGTTAAAATGTTGAATGTTAAATGTTAAAAGTTATTAAAATGTTAAAATGTTAAAATGTTAAAATGTTAAAATGTTAAAATGTAAATGTTGAAATGTTAAAATGTTAAAATGTTAAAATGTTAAAATGTTAAATGTTAAAATGTTAAATGTTACAGTGTAACTGTTAAATGTAAAATGTTAAAATGTTTAAATGTTTAAATGTTTAATGTTTAAATGTTTAAATGTTTAAATGTTTAAATGTTTGAATGTTTAAATGTTAAATGTTTAAATGTTTAAATGTTTAAATGTTAAATGTTAAAATGTTTAAATGTTTAATGTTTAAATGTTTAAATGTTTAAATGTTTAATGTTTAAATGTTTAAATGTTTTTTTAAATGTTTAAATGTTTAAATGTTAAATGTTTAAATGTTAAATGTTTTAACTGTTAATGTTTAAATGTTTAAATGTTTAAATGTTTAAATGTTTAAATGTTTAAATGTTTAAATGTTTAAATGTTTAAATGTTTGAATGTTTAAATGTTGTGCATTTATGACGAAACGCGGTAATAGATTTTCATGAAATTTGACAGGTATGTTCCTTTTTTAATTGCGCGTCGACGTATATACAAGGTTTTTTGAAAATTTTGCATTTCAAGGATAATATAAAAGGAAGAAGGAGCCTCCTTCATACGCCAATATTATAGAGTAAAAATCAGACTATAGAACTATTAATCATAAATCAGCTGATAAGTGATTACACATATGTGTGGAGAAGCCAGTCTACTGCTGTATTTCCATAAGGTCTATATATTTTCAATCAGTACTTGTTGATGAGAATACTGCGTGAGGTCTACTGTTCACAGAACTACTAGTTAAAAATCTGGTGTGGCGCACTCACACAACTTCCCTTGCCGTTATGAAAATTTATCACCTGACGCTAGTGTTTCCGCGCATACTAGTTTACTATTCAAAGATCTGAGCCAGCTGGTGACAGGACAATAACGCTGGATACACACGATATCTGTTATCTCTTCATAGTGAATGATTTAACAGAATCAACAGTTTGCAATTGAATAATCCACATTTTCATCAAATTTCAAGCTTATTTTCAATTTTAGGTGAAAATGTTACTGGACATTAATTGAAGAGATTTTCATGCTCAATCTTTTCCACTCAAATTTTTTCGTTTAAATTATATCTGAGACCTGATAATTGAAAATCTAAAATCAAACTTTGCATAGATGGGGCGGAGCTCCTGAAATTTTTACAGATATGGGACTTGTGGCAGTTGATATAGCTTATCAATCACTATTTTAGGTATGAATTTGATCAAAATCGTTGGAGCCATTTCCGAGAAAATCGCGAAAAACCCTGTTTTTGACAACACCACCACACAACACCCACAACACACACCACACAAACACACACACACACCACACACACACACACACACACACACACACACACACACCCACACCACACACACCACACACCACACACACACCACACACACACCACACAACACCACACACACACACACACCACACACACCACACACCCCCACACACACACACACCACCCACAACCCACACACACACACACCCCCCACACACAACACAACACACACACACAACACACACACACACACACACACACACAACACACAAACACACACAACCACACACACACACACACCACCACACACACACACACACACACACACACACACACAACACACACACCACACACACACACAACACACACACACACACACACAGACCAATACCCAAAACCACTTTTTTGGACTCAGGGGACCTTGAACGTATAGAAATTTAGAAATTGGGGTACCTTAATTTTTTCGTAAAGCAATATTTTCCTTACCTATGGTAATAGGGCAAGGAAAGTAAATTGTTCAAAATTGATGCTTCATATGAAACAATTATTACAATTCTATCAATCGCTATGGCAAAAAATTTGACACATTTCGAAATATTTTCCAATTTAATTTAAAATTATTATAGAGGTTATTTGAATATCATAACATAGGACACAGGCTTTGCCCTTGTGAGAAACCTTTTTCAAGTTTGTATATGTATATTGTATAGTTTGTATAGAAGAAGAAAAAGATAATTTCAATTTCATAGTGAACAGTTATACAAATTTTGAATGTATGAAATACTTCCAGCCTAGAACAAATTCAAATTTATGCTCTCCATAACATATAAAGCTATAATTTCCTAGGTTTAATAATTATATTCTATTGTTTCATTTAGATTTAAAAATTTCATTTTATCACTTCAGGGTCTGATACAACGGCAAGCAGCTACTAGCTTCTCCATGTGCTTGATGGGATGTCGTCCTGATATAGAGGTACAGTTTCAATAAAATAGAAACTTAAATATTCTTATTTTGAAATTTAAAATTCATTTTAACAGAGATTAGATTATCCTACGGCTTTTGGAAAAAATAATTTCCAAGGGCTGATAAGTTTGTCATTGTTTATTTATTGACCGATCGAAGTGAGGTTATAAGATTCAAGTCGACGGTTTGTTGCATTTCTCTTAAAGTTTAAATGTTTAATAAGTTGCGCATTTACGGCGAAACGCGGTAATAGATTTTCATGAAATTTGACAGGTATGTTCCTTTTTTATTGCGTCGTTTCGACGTATATACAAGGTTTTTGGAAACTTTGCATTTCAAGGATAATATAAAAGGAAAACGGAGCCTCCTTCAAACGCCAATATTAGAGTAAAAATCAGATTATAGAATTTATATTCTCATAAATCAGCTGACAAGTGATACATTATGTGTGGAGAAGCCAGTCTATTGCTGTATTCCATAAGGGTCTATATGTTTCAATCAGGTACTTGTGGAAGAGAATACTGTGTGAGGTCTACTGTTCACAGAAACTACTAGTGCAATGATAGACCTTCGTAACCTCCTTGAAAAGACTGATGCAGAAAATGCTAAAATGTACAAGCAGATTCTCATGATATATGCGATCACGTGTCAAGTGGAGCAATTGATGGAGTGAAAAGAAAAGATATGAGCATATTTGATAATGTGATGAAAAAACTTCTATTAAAAAAAACACTCCATACCGAATGGGATACAGTCTAGAAGAAGGAGGCAAACATGTTGAATTCTTAGAAGAGGGAGAATAATTTCAAAACCACTGAAAAATACATATTAGTCACTTGAGATACAGAGCTTATGCTAGATGGCGAGCTAATAAGTAGAATTGATAAAATTCACATCTACAAGCCCAGATTCCCACAAATCAGTTGGATAGAAGGAGTGCCTGGTGTGGAAAATATACATATAATACGAAAGCACTCTCCAGGAAAAGATTTAGTTTTATCTCAAAACTAGAGCAAGCATAAAGGAATTCAGTCTCAGCACAATACGCCAGTCAACAAACATGTTGCTTCAACATCCAGCTTAGAACAGACTACAGGACAGTGGCATCATATATTATTGATAATACAGACAAGAAATATGAAAAAGTATACATTGATGAGGGGCTAATGATGCACGCGGGTTATTGGCTTTATTGCAGAACTAGCAGTAACTCGTGCTTCGCAAGGCCTATAAGAATCTAGGCCTATAAGAATCCTCGGTTGATAAGAATGTATAAGCAGCATTTCAAGTAAATCAGTCAGTAGTTGAAACGTGATGATGCGTCAAACATGGCTCTCTATCCTTACACGTGTATACGTGTTTAAGCCAGCTCTTTCCTTTATTGAAAAGAATGAGAATAAATTTTGTAAGGTTTGAGATATCGATGTGCGGTTTTCACCATAACTTTTCTCTGAAATCCTGTATCGCAATCATGTATCATATATGACCACCTTTCGATAAAAAACAAGTTGGATTCAAAATGGCGGTTCCAAAATGGCGGAAAAAAATTTGGGTGCGACGGAAAACCTGTTTTTATGATCCCCAATCATCTTCTAATTTCCTTTTAAGAGAAATGTTCTGCTGCTTCCTTACAACAACTGAAAGCATGACAAATAAAATTTTCTGAAAATAATTTTCAGTGATAATTCCTTTTTAATGGTTTCTTATTTAAAACAAAAAAATCAGCTGTTATTAAATCCATATTTATTTGCAATCAGCTACAAACTATGAGTTATAGTGCTCTCCTCATAAAACAGCAAATTTTTGTGGTGTAATGTACTACATAAGAATACATTTCATTCAACTATTATTTAAATTTAGTTCAGACAGCTTACATCATGCTTTTCAGAATCAAACTCTCTACAATTTTTATTTCGAAAAATCATTTGTTTCCTGGTCATTAAAAAATGTTATTGAGCATCAAACTTAGAAGTCTGTGTTTTTGTACTTAGATTTTTGCATATTTCAACTTTCTCTCAAAAAATAACCACACTACAGCTTCCATACTAGTTTTTATCGATTTTTCAGATATTTTTCCATATGGATCCAGCATAAGTTTTTCAAAAACTAGTCCCCAAGCAATTCAGAGCATCGGTGTATTTCATCAGAGGATCTGAATTCCGGGCGAAATCTTTCAGCCTGTATAGCTCGCTAATGAAGCGTTTATGGATATATATGTTTATGAGAACCTTTTTTTTATTTTACCTCCACTATCACGTATTAAATTATTTACCATAATTAAGAATCATCCTGTTATTGTTTATTTTTCTGTGTGGCGAAAAATAGCATTCGCACCACAGGCAAAAATGTTTTCCGCCACACTGCACAGAAAGAAGCTGTTTTCCAATTCCTACGTAGATCTGAAAGACATTTTGCAGACGACTCTCGTCTAACGTCAGAACAGGTTTCTTTCCGGCCTGGGCCGGAAAGAGTGCCCTTTCCAGCCGCTAACATGGAACTAAG
>NC_052512.1:21194451-21290477 GCF_014356525.2 Nilaparvata lugens
GGAAACGTCTCCAATTATTTTGATCAAATTTATACCTTAAATAGTCATTGATAAGCTCTATCAACTGCCACAAGTCCCATATCTGTAAAAATTTCAGGAGCTCCGCCCCATCTATGCAAAGTTTGATTTTAGATTCCCAATTTTCAGGCTTCAGATACAATTTAAACAAGAAAATTCAAGTTGAAAAGATTGAGCATGAAAATCTCTACAATTAATGTTCAGTAACATTTCCACCTAAAATTGAAAATAAGCTCGAAATTCGAGAAAATGTGATTATCCAATTGCAAACTGTTGATTCTATTGAATGATTCACTATGTAGAGATAGCAGACCTCGTTTGTCTTCAGCGTTATTGTCCTGTCACCAGCTGGCTTGGATCTTTGAATAGTAGACTTGAGATGCGCGTGAACACTAGCGTCAGTTGATCAATTTTCATAACGGCAAGGAAAGTTGTGTGAGTGCGCCACACCAGTATTTTTTTCTGTTATTTATTGGCGAATCTTAATAAAAGATGTATCCTTGAAATCTTGATAAAATTTGCCAACTTTTTTGTCTCTTGTAAATTTTCAGTAAACTAAACGGTTTTTGTGAAATTTTCAATCAAAAATTTTAAATGGCCGCAATTTTGAAAATTTACAACGAAAATGTTTTATTTTCTAAAGTTGAGTCTTTATAGCATGCCAAATTTCAGATCAATACATCATTTCGTTCTTGAGATAGGAATTCTTAAGTGAGAAAAACGAAATGGCAGCTATAAGGATAACCGCTGAGTTTTGGACACTTAAAATACGACAATTGTAGTCTCCTATCATCCAGGAACATTACCCTAAAATGTTCGACACTACTTCTGAAACTTTCTGTTTAAATAAAAGATTGATTCAGGGGGTCGCCGCCAACCTGTCTTCCCGACAACTAGTCTCCACGCTATTTTGATCACAGGCGTCAGTAAATCCCCTTGCAAAATATACCATTGCCGTCAACTAGCCTCCCCGACAGTAAATAAATTCCCTGCTGGATATGCCTATGAGGGGTCTGGTTGTCGTGATCCTACCCGACAACTAAGCTCCCCGACAGCTAATACCCTATTGAACATTGAAACCAGCTTGAAGCGGGCGGGGAAGTAGTACAATCACAGATACTGTTACAAACATTCTATGAATTCGATTATTAGAAGAAAAGCTTGTTGGAGTTGTCACTTCTATCACTGTAAACATAAAATTAAAAAAATAAACTATTTCTCTTTCCGAATTCAACTGACTTGGAAATGTTCCTTATTGAATTGGCAAGCAGTTTCAGAATGAGTTTGTACGTCTCGCAAGTGATTCGTGCATGTATGCATAGAATACAACAAATATCATCAAGCAAAACTCTGATCTACTGATTAGTCTTCAACTTATGGCATTTAAAACTCCAGATTGAAACTTTATACACTTATATTTTTGTTTTTCCATGTAATGTGAATTGTAGGAATAATTCTACATTGATTTGTCAATGTTCTCTTTTGAATAACTATTCATTAATTTGTAACTATACTCTTTTCATAAATTATGATTGATCAAAGTTGATCTTGATTTTCTAATATAGTATTTTCTTCTAATATGAAATGTGAAGTGTTGTGTGGCAGCGATTCCTAAGGCCCGCCGCAAAGTAGACCCACGCTAATCCACAAAAAGCAACCCACGCCATGGGATGTTTTGTAAACCATTGCTATAGAATAATTATTCATAATCAATCAGCTGACAAGTGGAATCATAAGATTATGGGCATATAAGGAGAATCCACTAAGTCTATTAAAATACATTTTTTAGGAAATCAATTTCTAATTTTTAACATCAATCATAATTTCCTTATAATGATTTTTCACAAAATAGTTTCGTGCGAGGAGCTTGGTTGTCGGGTTCGGTGACAACAACCAATCTCCTTGCGTCAACTAGTCTCCCTGACAGTAAATCCCCTACTGGTTCAGAGGGGACTAGTTGTCGGCACCGTAGACGACAACTAAGCTCCTCGGTCGCTGACGACAACTAGTCTCCCAGTCAGTAAAGCTCCTCTCTCAGGAGCTCAGTTGACGCCGTCAGTAAATCCCCTCGAATGTGGTTTTAAAAGGAGCTTTACTATCGGGGAGACTAGTTGGCGCGTTCCCGATTCAGGGTTGAATTAAATATAAGCCTAACTTGTTCACACTGATAACATGAAGACTTACCTTGATTGACTTTCCATTTTTAAATAGCAAAGTTCCATCACATTTTTCCCCTTTTTCATACAGCTGAAATAATCTGTGCAGGAAGAATGAGCCCCAGTTGTCAACTTTAAACTGGCTTTCTTTATCTACCTGCATTGTTCTGCTAATTGTATATTCTGAAAAATGTAAACAAGTTGTTATTTTTCACCCATTACACATAAAAAGATAAACTGTTAATCACTTAAAATTGAATTTGATTCATCTTATACCGTACCGCACCTTAGGTATCTTATAGACCGTAAAGTAACCTATATAGGTAACTTACCTTAGGGTGTGATCACATTGAATGCATATAATGTTCAAGTGCACACTTGGTTATGCATGACCAAGCTTGCAGATGTGAAACAAAATCTGGATAGAGCAATAGGTCTAATAGGAAAGACAGGTTTCAAGAGTCAAAGAAAACCTATGACATTGAAGTGAAGAGGAAGAGAACGGATCACACAATGAACAAAATAAAAAACTCGAAAGACAAAACCAAAGAGCTGTGGAAAACTGTGAATGGTGAAAGAAATAAGCAAGATGGAAGGCAGAACAGCATAAGGCTTCTTCTGGATGGTAAGCTGACAGCGGATCCACTTGAAATCAGCAATATTTTCAACGGCATCTTCACCTCACCTCAAGTATTGAACCACACAAATCAATCACAAACCAGTACCACATCTGAAGCTGAGCCCGACAATGGTATACCAATTTTCTCAACCTTCAAAAATGTCACTGTACATCAAGAAATGGATGAACTTCTTAATAATTTAAAGTCTAACAATTCGGCAGGCTTTGATGAAATCTCTGGGAAGATGCTGAAATTCTGCAAAGAAGAAGTCATAAAACCATTGACCCACATCATCAACACCTCATTGAGTCAATTTACTTTGCCTAGTAAGATGAAGATTTCCAAAGTGTATCCAGTTTTCAAGAAAGGAGACAAGCTTAATACAAGTAACTACAGACCAATATCAAATTTGCCTGGAACTTCAAAGCTGACTGAGCGGGTGGTGTACAATCAGTTAATAGCTCATCTGGAAAAAAATGAACTGATTTCATCATTTCAACATGTTTTTAGGAAGGGGCGAAGTACAAACACAGCAACAGCATATCTCTGCAGGGTGATTAATGAGAACTGGGAGGAAAAGAGGATAGAATCAGGCCTGTCCCTAGACTTGCAGAAGGCATTCGACTACTTAGACCAAGAAATCCTAATCAAAAAATCTGGTGTGGTACACTCACACAACTTTCCTTGCTCATTGAACTGTAAGCCTCATTCTTAAAGGGGAGAATAATTTAGGGGAATAACATAATGACGATTGGCGGCAACATATATTTGAAACTACGATCAGACTACTGTATATGTATATGTATATATATATATATAATTGTGTTCAGAGTAATTTTTCGTTTGTGTAAATTGTGAAATTCGATGATTTTTTAAAAGTCATCAAAACGACTTTTTCTGTTCTACAGAAGAAATATCTCGACTATGTGTTCTTTTTATAAACTGCTCTACCTACCCCATGCACGAGAAGGAGATTACAAAGTCCATTTCTCAAGGATGGAGTGGACTCCCCATTAGTTTCCCAGGAAAAATACTCATGCCAGTTGATAGAGCTGATAAATAACTATACAGGGTATGAATTTGAAAAAAAAACGATAGTCATTTTTGAGAAAATCGTGAAAAACATGGTTTTTTAGTAATTATCTGCCATTTTCTCAAGAATATCACGGAGCTCCTGCAATTTTCCCAGAAATGAGACTCATGTCAGTTGATAGGGCTTATAAATAGCTATCCATGGTATAAATTTGAAGAAAATCGTTAGAGCCGTTTTCAAGAAAACCGTGAAAAACATGGTTTTTTAGTCATTATCCGCCATTTTTCTCAAGAATATTACGGAGCTCCTGCAATTTTCCCAGATATGAGACTCATGTGAGTTTATAGGGCTTATAGATAGCTATCCATATTATAAATTTGAAGAGAATCGTTAGAGCCGTTTTCGAGAAAAACATGGTTTTTTAGTAATTATCCGCCATTTTTTCCGCCATCTTGAATTGAATTTTATTGAATTCATTACTGTCGGATCCTCATGGTATAAGGACCTCAAGTTTAGAATTTCAAGTCAATCGGTTAATTAGGAATGGAGTTATCGTGTTCACAGACATACACACACACAGACCAACACCCAAACATCATGTTTTTGGACTCAAGGGACCTTGAAACGTATAGAAAACCTGAAATTAGGGTACCTTATTTTTTTGGAAAGCAATACTTTCCTTATATATGGTAATAGGGCAAGGAAAGTATAGGGCCGACAAGTATCGGATAAGTCAGTTAGCTCAAGATAAACAATCATTCAAGAATGTGAGGAAACTATATCGTTATGAACTGAATAAAGCTAAATTACAATATAATGCACTCAAAATTGATAAGGCATCAAATAAATGTTCAGCAGCCTGGAGTATCATCCGTGAAGAGTTTAAAACAGCAAAGCGTACAAAAGAGAGAATTTCAGTAACACCTGATACTTTCAATCAGTTCTTTATCAGGTCAGTCAAGCAATTAGGTGATACAATTAAAAATAAACCACCTAAATCAGCTGAACAAATCATAAATGTCACTTCTCCTCCTGAGTCCACGTTTCAGCTGAGTCCAGTATCTTGTGAATTGATTAGCGAAATAGAGTTGAAGATGAAAAATAGCACCAGTAGGGATATTTACCAACTTTCAAGCTTACTAATTAAATCTGTTATATCTTTTGTTGTGTATCCACTTACCACCTGTATTAATCACTGTATTGAGGATGCAATTTTTCCATGCTGTCTTAAGCATGCTAAAACAGTACCAATTTATAAGAATGGAAGTCTGGATAATCCTGCCAACTTCAGGCCTATATCGGTGGTGCCAATCTTTGGAAAAATATTTGAGACTGTGATAGCAAGATCATTAGGGAAATATTCCGAAGAGAAGGGTCTCTTCTCGTCGTCTCAGTTTGGATTCAGAACCGGTAGATCAACTACAGATGCTGTCAACAAAATTGTTACAAATGTTCTCAATAGCTTTGAAATAAAAGGGTTTGCAGGTGTAACCATGTGTGACCTCAGAAAAGCGTTTGATATTGTTGACCACAGTACATTGTTGTCGAAACTTTCTTACTATGGTATTGAGGGTTCAGTTAATCGGCTTTTGATGTCTTATTTGACGGATCGCAAGCAGACAGTTAGTGTGGATGGTTGTTTTTCTCATGCGCGTGATATAGAGTATGGGGTTCACAGGGCTCGGTACTCGGCCCGTTATTGTTTATCATAATGGTGAATGATATTTCTTTATACATGGAAAACCAGATTGTAAGCTACGCCGATGACACATCATTCTTCTCCAGTAATGTTGATTTGGAATTGCTGAGGACCCAGATGAGCAGTGCCTATGAGAATGTATCGGCTTGGTTCCAGGCTAACTACCTTTCTTTGAATGAAGCGAAAACGCAGACAATGATTTTTAATCTGAGAAACGTGACGAATGAAATTGAAACCGTTAAACTCCTTGGTATAATGTTGGATACCAAGCTAACTTGGACAAGTCACATTGAATGGGTGTGTGGACGATTCAGCAGGGTGGTGTTTCTGTTAAAGACGACTGAAAAATCTTGCTTCTCATCAGTATTTGAAGATTTTATACTTTGGGTTTTTCCAGAGTTTAATGATGTACGGGTTATTCTCTGGGGTGGGGCAGCTATGTGGGAAGAATTCTATTACTCCAGAAAAAACGAACTAAGAATAATGACTGGTTCAGACTACTATGCGCATTGTCGTCCTCTTTTTATATCACAACATATTATGACAGTGTACAGTTTGTATGTTATGCTTCTTCTGATAAAAGTGAAAAATGAGTTGCATACTTTGAAGTGTAGATCAGAAATGCATAGGCACGACACTAGACAGAGTAATTATTTGAATCTTCCCTATGTAAGATTGAGAAAGTTGCAGTGTCAATCTGACGTTCTATAAATAAGAGCTTTCAGTAGATTAACGTTGTGTTCCAGGAATCTGAGTATATATGTTTTCAAAACAAATGTGAAAAGGATGCTTTTAGAGAACCCACTGTACAATGTTGGAGAGTTCTTTGATCTCCCTTGTGATATTGTAAATAATTTCTTCCAAGCTGACTGATATATTTATATAATTACGAGAATTGTTATGTTATAATTATTGATTGATGTTTATAGGTATGTTATAACCTGTATATTTTTATATTGATATGTTTATATGTGACATGGCCCACAGTACTATTCTAAGTATTTATCGGCTAATAAATATATTTCTATTTCACATTTATCACGTATCATGCCCTCTTTTTGCCTCTCAGCTGCGATATGGCATTGTTGCCTGGGGAGCATCAGCACAGGTGCACATGGACAGAGTTCTACGAAGTCAGAAAAAGCTTTACGAACCATCCTAAGAAGAGATGCACTGGAGCATTGAAGACCATTATTTGTCGAAAACAAACTGCTTACAGTGGTCTCAAACTACATACTTGAAACCATAACCCTTGCCATAGACTCAAGTCCGAATCTCAGAAATAGCCAACACAGCCAACACACGCATAACACAAGAAGCAAGCTGAACATTGACCTTCCGCAACACAGGCTCGGCAAATTCAAGAACATACCTTCCTATGTAGGCTCACATTTCTTCAACTATCTACCGGACAGCCTAAAGACTTTGATGGATTCACGGACAACATTCCAGAGAAAGCTGAAAAAATACCTCATTGCAAGACCGTACTAAGCAGTGACCGAATTTATTGAAGAGCATACGTACCACCACCTTAGAGTATAGTGCAAGATACTCTATACACCTTCTTGACGACTCTGACAGAGGAGACCATTCATTGACGATTCCCCGATCCCAGGACCGTGAGGAAGTAAGTAAGTAAATAGAAACACTCACACTGAACGCATGCACTTACTGATTGCGTAGTGTGTCACAAAAATGTTTTAATGACACTTTCTAAATTTTGTTTTTTGGCTCAAGGATGATTTGACGTGCACTTGCACATAATATACGCATTCAATGTGATCACGCCCTGAATTTATTAAAAGTGTATTAAGAGACAGACTCACATGCAAACTGCAAAGATCAACGTAACAGTAATTAGTTAAAAAAATAACCTAGTCAGGTAATAACGATATCAAGTAACCTAAATATACTATTATATTTAAATGATTAAAAACTCATATTCTGTTACATTTGAATTAGTTACAACATACTACAGTTAGTTGGTATGAGGCTCTTGTTTAGTGAAAAAAAGCAGTGGTAACTTAGGCCTAACTGTCATGTTAGGTTAGACCTAGCTGTAACATAATGAAAACAGGTTAATTTTTTTCTACATTGGATGCAAATGTAAGGATGCAATTCTCCCTAGGGAGTAAGATTGCTAAATTTATAGTAGTTACAACATACCACAGTGTAAGGTGGTATATGAGCACGGTGACCTAACACACCATAAGTCAAAATCAGGACGTTATGTTGGGTTATGGTTAGGCCTATAACATAAAACATCTCAGTTTTTGTTTACATTGATAGAACTTACTGGTTATGCATTTTTCAAAGAATTGAAGTAGATTAGCCAAAACAAACATTTGAAAAATTAGAAATATATACAATGAAACAAGGTCATAAGTAAATAATCGGCTACCTACGTGACTCTTGTAATACAACAAATGCTGAAATCATAATATAAATCCATGGTGTTAGGTAAGTAAGTAAACTTGGGTAATAGTTATTGTTAAAGTATACAAACCATTATTAACCTAGAAGAAAATAATCAAAATTTACGACCTAGCTCCATCTCTGAGCTCCAAAAACCAATTTATTGAACAACTAGTAACTGATGTAGCCTACAGATGGAAGCACAAAACAGCGCTGGAAACGCTAACATCTTGAAGACAATTTAAAAAATAAACTATCTACATAAACGTTTCAATCAATTTGAAAATTGAATTTCACATAAAGTTTCTGTATGAATTGAGTATTATCACCGAAAACAGACACAGGAAATTTTAAACAAAACTTGGTTCTGGAAGTATTATTATTTGTTCTTTCTTTACATCGTTCTAACCATGTCATCCGACATACCAACTCTGCACCGCGACTCGGACGACGGAGCGCTCTGTCGACTTTGTAAACAAACCATATATAGCTAATCCATGACGTAGGCAGCTCTCAGCGCTTCAGGTGGGATAATTTGCTTTCAAAATATGTAGCTCTATGAATCCCTTGTTCCAAGCTTCAATCTTCAAAAAAGGCGCGCAAGTAGCCATGGATTTTAAAGTGAGAATAAGATTACGATTTTTAGAAGTTTGTTACAGATGCGTAATAATTTTATTTTTCGGGAAAGATGTGAAATTATATGAATCCATGGATATAGTTTATACTTGTCCTCTGAATTATAATTTCTCTGAACGTTGGACAACACATCCATAGGAGTTTATTCATGAAATAAATTTCCACACTTCTATAGAAAATTAAGTGACACGAGTTTTGTGAGAAAATAGAAAAATAGTTTGGATTGATGGATTTTTGAACTGTAATTTGGACATAACGAGTTTAGGAACGGTTTACTATTGGGAAATCAGATCAGGTAGGTACCAAGATCATGAGCTGGAAAATATAAATTCAGCATAACTTAATACATTTTTATTTTATTTTCAGGAATAAGTCAATGATATATAAAATTAAAATCAGAATAATAGATATTTATTTTTTCCTCCAAAAATAAGTAAAAATGTAGTATGAGAAAACAATCAGATAGATTTTGTATATTCTCTTGAGTAATATTCCAATACCAAGGCGTAAAATTTCAATCATCAACATTTGTAAGAAACAAATTTATGAAGAGTCTCATAATAGAAACGACAGAACAAAAATTATATGCAATAATATAAAAATTCAAAGAAGGAAAAACGGTAGTTTGTTTTCAGATGTTCATAATTTTTTATCAAATCAATAAGTCAATGCAGTATGTAAAATTACAATCATCAAAATTTGTAAGAAACATCTTGTGAGAGTCTCATAATAAAAACGACAAAACAAAAACAAAAATTGTATACAATAATGATATAAAGAATTAAAAAAAAAGAAATAGTTTGCTTTCAGAAGTTCAGCATGTCATCATTTTACTTCTAATGAATTCATGCAAAGTTAGTGTAAAATTACAATCATCAAAATTTGAAAAAAAAACATTCAGAAGAAGTTTCTTAATAAAATCAAAAAACAAAAATACAGTAATAATAATATTTAGAAAATTCAGAAAAATGAATAGTTTATTTTCAGGTTTGTGGTGTGTATCATGTCACAGTCCCAAAATATTTCCCTAATATCTTTTCAAAATATTTCCCAAATGTTTATTAACTTGGATAAACAACATTATTATAATCCAATTGCAATGTCAGATAGAGAATTCATTTTTTCATTATTTAACCTGCAAACTTAAGTCAAGTGATCATAATGCACAATGGAACTGAAGCCACAAGTGAAATAGAAAATGTAGTTAGACATATACAGTACGAGCTTTGATTCAGTAAATGTACATCGGACATAATGAATATTTTCTTCATGGTATTTTTGACTAGAGAATTTTTCTCAAAAAAAATAATTTTTGAAAAAGTTACGGTATTCGTTTAAAAAAACTCAATTTTAGTATTTTTATTCATATTTAATATTATTGATTACCCACTTATTCCATTATCTCACAAAATTAATAATCAGAAAAAAGTTTTAGGCCTACTGTACTGTTTTTGCACAATCTTAAAAAAATGATACCCCACTTCTCCGAAATATAATGTGACGGGGTAATAAATAATATTTAATTATATATAGATAGTATTTAAATCAATAAAAATTATTATTGATATATAGACTAGTAATATCAATAAAAAACTTTTATGGAGAAACAAGCAAAATAAATTCCTGTTGCCATATCTATAATAAAAAACAATCAAAGCAAAAGATTCACATTTTCAATTATTTTACTGACCTGGGCAATAGTAATTTTTGTGAAAACCTTCATACTCCAATATCACTATATACATCATCTACTTCTGATCAAAGAAATAATGAGACTATAAAATATTATTCATTGACCGCGCGAAGTGAGGTCTAAGATTCAAGTTGACGGTTTTGCATTTCTCTTGATGTGTGTTCCGCATTTACAGCGAAACACTGTATTTACAGCCTGGTTGCACAAAATCTGGTTAAATTTTAACCGTGATTAATTTCACGAGAACCAATCAGAGAAGACCTTTTTGATAAGACGGCTTCTCTGATTGGTTCTCGTGGAATTAATCACGATTAAAACTTAACCGGCCTTCTAGTTTTTCGAAATTTAATTTAAACGTGGACTACAACTATACACCATTTTGGAAAGCAAATTTTCTAACTCCAGCTGTTTAAAGTATAGAACTTAACTAAATCCCGAGCTCGGAAAACGGTCCTTAATGCCCTTAGGCATTAAAAACCAATTTGCAAAAATAGACGAAATACAGCTGACTCAATTTGTGTTTTCTTCAGGATAATAATATCATGAGAGTAGGAGGAATTTTCTCCATACTCCAATATTACTTGCTTTCTTTGTAAGGGCTACTCGTATTTATATAAAAAAATATTGAATGTAATTTATAATCCAGATGACAGTTGATTTGTTTTTTAATAGAATAAGTAATGACCCCTGGGTTATAGAACTCGCTCATGAGCTGTTGTATTGATGTCTGAAATCCGCAATTTGTAATTATACCCTGAGTTAATGAGAATATGGAAACAGTTAAATATCTCTTTTACAAGTAGTATGATATGATATTAGGTTCCATGGGGATCCTATTCCAATTGAAAAAAAAAACTACTTTCTGTCGCTTCAAAACTATACTCCGCCATCTTGGATCCAACTTCATTTTTAATACAACTTCTTTTTTCAAATAGGAACGTGGTCATATGATACATGATTTCGATACAGAATTTAAAAAGAAAATTAATGACGAAACCTGCACATATATCTCAAAACGTTTCAATGATCTCAACATTAAAGATAATACTAATAATTAATGATACAAAAATGAAATACATGAGTACCTACATTGAATAATCGAGTGTTAGTAAACACTAATAGTAGCTTCTACTCACAATTTTAACACTGGACAAAAAAAAATTGTCATAGAAAATTTGTCAATGTCATAGCAACTGCTATCACAATTAGTATTATCAATTACGCGTATGTTACAGTCAATAGACAGGCAGACAGACGTTAACATAGAACTTATAAATGAAATAATTATGTTGAGTATTATTCAGCTGAAATCATTTGTCGGCGCATAAAGGACAGTCAGTGTGATACCTGCGAAATAGCATAAGCTTTTTTAAATGAATTGTAAAATTACATGAATAGCATCTAATTAATTCCAGCTGACTAAATGATAAAAAAATCTAAACAAATTTTTCTTCTTAAGCACTTTCAATGTTATTTGTATATCCTGAAAAAGGACGATGGAGTAAGGCCCGCCGCAAAGTAGACCTACGTTAATCCACGAAAAGCAACCCACGCTGTGGAATGTTTTGTAAACCATTGCTATAAAATTATTCATAATCAATCAGCTGACAAGTGGATTATTCATTGCATGTATTACACAGATGTCTAGAGAAGCCTAGCAATGGTTTACAAAACATCCCACGGCGTGGGTTGCTTTTCGTGGGTTAGCGTGGGTCTACTTTGCGGCGGGCCTTAGTGAACTCTGCTGTCCAACGAACTTGACCTGTAAAAAGGTTCGAAGAATACGTGTTCAACATTTGAAGCTGATTGATCAATTCTCGCTAAAGTTATTGTAGAACATACAAACAGATGATGGACAACTACTTTGGCCTTCAGTAAGTCAAAGGAGAGAACTCGCTAACGCTCGTTCGATGAATCATTGCAATTGTTTATTTATTTTATTGCTCAGTGAAACCTGAGCCCTATTTTATAGAACTTATAAGTCACGTAATACAGGAGAATCACCATTCCAATTACATGCTCAATATAGCTGATAAAATCAGCTGTTCCTGTATTTATGAAACAGGAAATAAGTTTTTATGAAACAGGGGCCTGATTGTATTTCTCAACTTTCAACATTTATTATTTGATGTTGAGCATGCACTGTAAAATGTCTTATTGCAACAAAAAAAATTCTGTCTCATCATAGAAATATGAGAGATACAAAAAGAGAGATTCAGAGTATAATTAACCTTTAAACTTTCTTTTAGAAAACTCAGAACACATTTTGAAAATTCAAATTTCCAATATAAAGCTTTCAAATGTATTTTCATTTCTGTCAAGGTATTGTTTACAAAAACCAGAATATATTACTTTTGTAAATTATAAATTCACAGATGAAGTGCTAGAATGGAATAGGATAATAATAATCAATAACAAATTCGAATAAATTCAAATCAAGTTTATTTATCAAAGATATAATATTATTTGCTACAACTGTATTTGCTTACATCGTAATACCTGTCTTACAGACAGACAGTAGTTTCATAAACTTGAATACTTGGCTAAGATGAAATACTAGCTTAGAATGCATTTCACTTCTCTCAAACGCGATTCTTATTGTCCTGTTAGTGTCATCCCTCACTCATCCACCATTACCCTCCATAGCATGGTAACAAAACACCATATCAATTTTATCCACAGTCCTCAGTAACCTGATCTGAAAAAATAAATTGATATCAGTACCAGAAATTTAATATAATTTTCTTTTATCTTGGTAGCCACCAACATTTGTGACATTAATTGCATCAAAATTGTATTCCAAGAGTATCACGACTTATACAAGATGCTAACATTTATTATCATTGAATGCAAAGTGGATGCCGGTTCAGTGGTGAATGCCAAGAATGGCTTCTCCAAAACTTGAAAGTAGACTATAAAACTTCAATACTAGGGACATCATGACAAATGCTCTATGTTTAATCTACAAACATCATATAATCACTGATGATGATGTCTGTTGCTATGCTAT
The DNA here is from genome assembly GCF_014356525.2 of Nilaparvata lugens. Lineage (NCBI taxonomy): Eukaryota > Metazoa > Arthropoda > Insecta > Hemiptera > Delphacidae > Nilaparvata > Nilaparvata lugens. Next base: position 21,207,732 of record NC_052512.1, read on the forward strand.
ACTTGTTAAATTGAATAACATTTTGTCCGAATGCTCTTTGTGGGTGGAGTTAACTTCATTGTATATAAGAGTACTACATCTTATTATATTAAAGTTACAAGACAAAAAATTACGAAAAATTCTCAGCCTATACGGCTGATTGTATCTGAGAACCAGCCTCGAAATCAGTTAGAGAACACATTGGAGGCTATGGGAAAACCTCCAAATCACGAAAATTCTACCCCCCTGGCACCCCTAGAGCCCACTTTATAGTTACAAAAGACAATTGGGCGGGCGAAGCCTGCCTCCCAGCCGGAGCGCGGAGGCTGCTAACCCACCCTATTGGGGGTGCAGGGGGCGAAGCCTCCTGCCGAGTGCGAGTTTCTAAAGAGTTGCTAAGTGTTCTAAAAGAACACTTCCAACTTCATGAGTGTAAATCTTTTGATCAGACCCTTGTCTGATTCAGGCGCCTTCATTAAACTATTTGAGATTACTATGTGATTTGTTGAAGAGTTTTCCTCTCACATAGAGCATTCATTTTATAGTGAGATATAAGACACTACAAATGCCAAAAAAATGTTTCTTATCCATTAGATTTTACAGTAACAAAATTCAGGTAGACCTACTTTATAATGCCTGAATACAGGCGAAGTAATAGAGGTCTTTCTTTAAGCTAAGGTAACTTTTCTCCATTCAATACAGATAAGTGGTTATACACAGTCAAATCCTGGAATGTGACAAAAATTCATTGTTGATGAAAAAATCTGAAGGCCACTTTTAATACGTCAGAAATAAACCCTCCTCTACTCAGTTACTCAGGCACTTATTTATACAGCAAGTTAATGAACATTCCGTTCTTATAGTCCAGTCAAGAAAAGGCTATGAAGGGGAATGTTTGAAAGACAATTTTGACCTTGCAGTTCTGTTTAGGGTAGTAAGGAGGTAAACATATCAAAAGTCCCCACCCCTACCCCATGTGCTAAGGGGGTTTGGATGGTTCAAAGGTACCATTTTTTGGTTTCTCACATATAAATCTAAAACTATGAATCTTACGTAAGCCTACATAATTGTTATTTACAAAATTCAAGCTTACATAATTTCTTACAATATTCATCTCACAACTTTTTCTATACGGTATCTTCTCTAGTTTTCGAAATATCCGCTCTTGAAGGTGTAAAATTTTTGAAAAAACATGTTTCCTCCAATATATTTCAATTTTTGCTCTTAACTTTTTAAAAATCGATGGGAAAAATTCATGCTGATTATGAGCTTATAACGCATTGAATTGTCTTCAATTTGATGTATAATTTCACACTTATACGCATTTCCCTATAACTGTTGCAGCAGCATTAGTGTTGATTGTGAAATCTCCATTTTTTCAACAATAGACCAATTGACAAAGGAATTTGGAGGGAATGTTTTAGACTAGTTACGAGAAGAACATATCAAAAGGCCCCATTCCTAACTCATGTGCTAAGGGGATGAGGGTGGTTTAAAAGTTGCATTTTTAGCGTTTTGTTCCCACGCTCATATCTTGAGAACAATGTGTTCAACTGGCATAAATAACTATTCAAAAATAAAGCTTAATAAATTCTCTACACTTTTTGTTCGCTGGAATTTTGTGATATTCCAAACAGTCACCAAGATATTCGCTCTTGAAGGCATGTAATTGTTAAAATGACAGGTTTTTATCCAATGTTTTGCTCTTTCAGGGCTTATAAATCTCGAACAATGCATCATAAAAACTGATGCTTATCGAAGGTTTGTAGAGCATTGAATTCTCTTTAAAATGATGCATAATTTCACTATTCCAAGTTTTCCTTTCATTGTTATAGCAGCTTCAATGTAGGGGGTGAAATTTTCATTGCTGCAACAATTGATCGTTTGAAAATCACATTTGAAGGGGTGTGTCTGTGAAAAATTTTTGAATTTGCAGCTTGATTTAGACCAGTTAGTAGGTGAACATACTAAAAGTGTGCATCTTTATCCCCTCTGTTGAAGGTGTGGAACCGCTGAGTTGACACTTGTTGCAGCAATGAAAATTTCACTTTTATTTGTTTACCTCCTTGAATACCCTAAACAGAACTGCGGGGTGAGAAATTGTCTTGCAAACATTGCCCTCTATACCCTTTTTTGAGCATTGATTGCCTGGACTATTATATTAGTTTTAGTATGCTGCTGCTTAATAGGCCATACTTAATAGTTAATACTGTAGTAACAGTTGATAATAGTAAGAAAAGCATAATAATGTCTCCTCAAATATTACTTAAAATTGATATGATGGGCAAATGCATTCCTCAAAACCACAAATATCCAATAAGAAGATAGTCACATCATACAAGGTACACCTGAAAAAACATTTTAATTTCCTTTTTAATTCAGGTTTCCGAAATTCAACACTCTTGTGAAAAATCATAACTTATTACTCTTGAAAGTTTTAAATTTTTGGAGAGATGAATTAAGAAGATTTCTTTCTATCTTTGAAATTCAATGGATGGGACAGGAATAATTTTATCTGTCCGCCAGTTATATTGAATGTAATGAATGTAACCTATAATTGCTATAGAGAAACAAGTTTTAGACTATCTGGAAATATTTCTCAGATCTTATATCATGTTATTTTATCATAGATTGGATTATTTCAGTTGAGGCTGTAAAGGATAGAATCCAATATTAGAATTAAAACAACAAATCTGTGCGGTGGGGGGTATGACCCTCTTCTTCCAGAAAAAAGCTCACTCATGGATTTCCAGAATTAACTAAAATCTCAGTAATCACAATTTTATAAATGAATCGCTAACCGCAGAAAGGAAACATGTCCAACTGATAGCATTGTAATGGCGACGTTTTGAATAAATCGTTTAGGCCTACTGCAGGTTTAGGTTTTATCAAGTGTTTTGTCTCTCCTGTAAAATTATGAAAACTGGACATGGTGCCTTTCTGCGGTTAGCGATTCAGATAGGTTCACAAATATTATTTAATGGATTGAATTTTATATTATTAAAAAAATTATATTCAAATTATGAATGATTCATTATATTCATAATAAAATGATAATGTACTAATTATTGTATGAACCAATGAATTTTTTTGAAACATTGATTTCTTTTGATAGAGTCCTGTTGAAAATATAAAACTTTCTGAGCTCACGGGGGGTCCATGCCTCTATGCCCCCCCCCCCTGGAGCCGCCACTGCCTCTAGGCACACATTTATACAGCAAGTTGATTAACATTTTGTTTTTATTAGTTTTTGTATGCTGCTTGATAGGCCATTAAGGTTAGGGCCACACGAGCGCACAAAGTGCATCCGTTGCAACTTACTTTTTGACGTCCGTTGTAGAAATACATGGAAGTGAATTGGTGACAACACACGAGGTACGTGCGTACCAAGTAACGGAAGTTGTAACGGACGGTGATTTTTGAACTGCGTCGAAATGCTACAATGCACGTCGAGACATGCAAAAGTTATTACTTCGTCTGGTTCAATTGCGTAAAGCCAACTGACGTTGACGCACCACACTCAACGCTCGTGTGGTGTCATTGGCGACGGCCGCAAAAAGTAAGTTGCAACGGACGCACTATGTGCGCTCGTGTGGCCCTAGCCTAATAGTTAATAGTAATTGTTACTAATTACTATTGATAACTATAACTAACTCACAGTTAATAGTAACAGTTGATAATAATTGTAAGAAAAGCATAATAAAGTCTCCTCAAATATTACTTACGTTTGATATGATTGGCAAATGCTTTTCTCAAAATCAGAAATATTGAATAAGATTGTCACATCATACAAGGTGGACCTGAAAAAAAAACATTTCAATTTGTAGCTTCTATACAATTATAAAATTTCTTGAGCTGTGTCTCACCACTGTTTCAATAGGCCTTACATTACAATAATGACACAAACACACAAAATCTTCAAACTCAATTATTTAATTCTATGTAGCCTATGCCAGATACATATTGTATGTATTCTTAAAATAAGATTGACCATGATATAATATACAGTTAAAGAATAATAATTAAATTTAGGTAACACAAAGTAACTCATTAACCAAAGCAATTTTTCAAATCATTCTAAACTGTATAATTATGTAACTGATATATTATTTATTACTTCTTAAAGTCCAACTTTACATATGGAAGTTAAAATTTTCATGTTTTTAATGTATATGACTATTGTCAATGCTAACTGTTGTTTAGCCTGTGACAAATAATAAAATTGATTGAATTGTATCACAGCAAACATTTTAAATAAAAAGTTTGTAGGCTATCTCCACCAAAATCGGAAAATTGATTTTAGTAGTTTGAAAATAAAAAACAGTAATAAATCCCTGCATTGATGATGCAAAGAAATATTTTTATCAGTAAAATTTCTAAAAGCCATTGGCTATAATATGAACAGTAGGATCCCTGAAGGTGGGCTAGGCCAACAATAGTTGACAAACAAAAATCTAAAATAGTGAGGTCCACGTTGTAATAGCAGTGTTTGATTAGCAATGACATTGCTATTATATCCTTGTTTATCATTCGAAAAAGCAGATAGCACTAAGCCATTATTCCATTCTAGCTCCGCGATGTTGCCAGATGGTTTTTCAACAATGTGGAAGTATAATAAATTTATAAACAAAATATTTAATGACTATTTATAAAAATTTATAAATTACCGTATTAAAATAATAATTTAAAACTATATTTTCTTGACGAATAAAATATAATTTATTATTTGAAACAAGAATGAACAGTAGTTGATATACCAGTATTAACTATCGACTATAGAAGTCAGTTGCAAGGCTGAGAATCGGCAATGCTGTTCCGCTATCTTTCTTTAATACCATTATAACATGGACCTCACTATAGGCCTATAGGGTAGTCGGAGAGGTCTGTGTAAGCCAATACTACTCAGCCTGTACTGCATAGCATATCAGAAATAGGCCTATAGCAATAATCTGACTATCAAACAGACTTATTAATGGAAACTTTTTTCAACTTTAAATTTTAATAAAGAAACATATTATAATAACAAAATTTAGGTCTACTCAAAATATGTTGCCAAGATATTGTAAAATTAAGCCGTAGGCTAATGCAAACGACCTAGCGTACTTATTTGTTTGTAGAAGAGTACTGTAGTCATCAGTGTACAATATGTCAATATCATCATTTGACAAATTACTTGAGAAATAACATAATTCATGTCTAATTTTTTGTACAATTATATTATAAATTGAGTTTCATTGAAACAAATGATACACTCAGAGATTTCTCCCTCTTTCAAAGAAGACTTCAATTCAATAAAAGACTCTATGGAATTTATATCAAACGAATTTGACGACTTTAAAAAAGAAATCATTTTGTATAAAAAGGAAATGCAAAATCTTAAGAGTGAAATTAGTGTATTGAAGGCTGAAAATGAAAAATTGAAAACTGAAGTTTGTAATATGCAAGAGTATTCTCGTAGAGATAATTTGGTCGTAACAGGGATCACCGAGACGCCTAATGAGTCTGTCTTCCAGATTTTCAATAGCATTTCTTCGGTAATCAATAGTGATATAACGGCCCAAAGCCTGAGTACTGCACATAGACTGCCGTCGAGAGTCAAGGGAAGTATTAGGCCTATTGTGTTTCGTTTTCTGCGTCGACAAGACAAGGAAGCTTGGCATTCCAGTTTCAGATCATCTGCTATTAAAGATAATAGAGGCCCGGGAATATCATCGAAATGCATTTCGCAGGCTCTTCCTGAGAGCAGGGTGCTCGCTTTCCAACATCATTCGCCATCGGTCATGCAACTTTTCCGAGAAGTTAAAAAATGCGCAATGGAAAAGAAATATGATTTTGTATGGATTCGGGACAGCAACGTTCTAGTGAAAAAGGATGAAGCGAGCAAGAGTGTGGTGGTGATAAAAAATGAAAGCGATATTTCAAAGCTGTAAGGTAATCATAAATCACTGGTAACTCAACCTTTTATTTCTATAAGTTTGTAATGGATATTTGTGATTTACTTGATGACTTAGAAAATATGAATAGTAATGAATCAATTAATCTATGTGATTTGAACGAAGTGAAAGTTTTTTTTGCAATGATTCGAATTTAAAACTTTTTCATTTAAATATTAGGAGTATAAGGAAAAATTTTGATGAATTGTGTATTTTGTTGTCTGGTCTTGATGTCGCGTTTGATATTATAGTATTAACTGAGTCTTGGCTCACACACGATATAACTGGATTTGATATCTCTGGCTATAACAAAATCATAAAGCCAACAAAATTTAATAAATGTGATGGCATTGTAGTATACATAAAGAATGAACTTAATTATAATATTTTGGAAGTAGATATAGATTATGCCAATGTTTTGAATTTCAAATTAGTGTATGATGAATTGGAGTTTTATTGCACAGCTTTATATAGGTCACCAGAAACTGATGTAGCGTGTTTTGTGGATGCTCTAGAGATTTTTCTGAATGAGACAGCACATTTCGAAAATAGGTTAATTGTTGGTGACTCTAATATTGATATTCTTGATAAAAATTTGTCTCTTGTGGGTAATAGATTTTTGGATAATCTTCTTGAATATGGCTTTATAAATTATCTCTATGGCAGTACTAGATGTACTGTTTCAAGTGAATCGTGTATCGATCAGATCTTTTTGAAAAGTAAGCATTGTCTATTCAAATCAGCTATATATAATTGTGCAATCACAGATCACAATGCAGTTATGTGTTGTGTAGAACGTAAGAGCCGGTTGTCATATGGCAGAGATGTTGAATCTGATTCCCAGGATGTTCAGGCTTTATTATTTAATGAAGATGTTTTTCAATCAAAAATTAAAACAGAAACATGGAACGATGTTCTTCAGGAGAACGATCCCAGACTAGCTTTCTCTTTGTTTTATGATAGACTTCGTTCATTATTTGACTCTGCAAAAACTGTTAGGAGAAGGATTAGTAATAATACAAAGAAAATCAAACCTTGGGTGACTAATGGTATTCTTCGATGTATGAGGCGAAGAGACAAAATGTCTCTTAAGGTTCGTAAACAACCATTTAATGTACAGCTGATGGATTGTTTTAAATCATATAATCGAACACTGAAGTCGGCATTGCGAACTCTAAAGGAACAGTATTTCAAGAATAAATTAGTTGAATGTGGAAATAATCTAAGGGCTGTATGGAAGGTTGTGAATGAAGCAACAGATACCCCTTGTAAAACTAATTGTTCTATTAAAGAGTTGGTTACCAAGGATAATCGCATTTTGAGATCTTATCAAGTAAATGAAATAGCAGAGGAGCTTAATGAACATTTTGTGAGTGTTGGTAGAAGAATTTCTGAAAAAATTACTAAGGTAAAGGACAAGATTTTTAGGGAAAAAACTAATAGATTGTTTTGTAATTCGTTTTTCTTTTTTCCTGTCATAGCAGAGGAAATTGATATGTGTATTAAAAACTTGAAGAAAGGGGTAGCACCAGGATTTGATGGAATTTTTTCTAAATGTCTGAGTTCAAATTCTCGCATAATTTCAGTTCCTCTGGCTCATGTAATAAATTTATGCTTTTTGAATGGTGTTTTCCCCGACGAGTTGAAAAAGGCCACTGTTATTCCTTTGCATAAGAATGGTAACAAAAGTGATCCAGGGAACTATCGCCCAATTTCTCTGCTTTCATGTTTGTCAAAGGTGATTGAGAAATGTGTTAAGACTCGTTTGGTCGAATTCTTGGAAAAATATGAAATTTTATCTAATTGCCAATTTGGTTTTCGTAAGGGTGTAAGTACTTCTGATGCTGTATATAAGGTTACTAAGAGAATTATTGAAACACTGGACAGGGAAGAAAAATGTATAGCTGTGTTTTTAGATCTCCAGAAGGCTTTTGATACAGTGGACCACAATATTTTATTTAGAAAGTTAGAAGGTATTGGAATTAGAGGTGTTGCATTGGGTTTCTTCAAAAGCTATCTCAGTTGTAGATCACAGGTGGTTAGTGTTGATGGTATAATGAGCTCAGAATTAGAAATTACGATGGGTGTGCCACAGGGAACAGTTCTGGGTCCAATATTATTTTTGATTTACATTAATGACTTACTCAAGATAGAGCTTGAGAGCTGTTCTTTGTTTTCTTTTGCTGACGACACTGTTGCTATTTTCTGTGCATCAAAATGGGATGATGTTTTTTGTAGAGCTAATGAGGGTTTGAAAGTTATAAAAAACTGGTTAGATTTCAACTTAGTTAGTTTGAATATAGCAAAAACTACTGCAGTGTCATTTTCTTTGACCTCAGCAGGTCAGCCAGATAACCAGGGGAGTTTGGCTTTTCATGAAACTGGATGCGATGATAATAGTTGTCTATGTCCTATAATAATATTTAAGAACAGCACCAAATACTTGGGAATAATCATTGATAAGCATTTGAAATGGAGAGACCATATTTCATATTTATGTTCTAGGTTGAGGAAGACGCTGTATAAGTTTGTTCAACTGAGAAATATTTTTACAGTTGAGCAAATTAAAATGGTTTTCTTTGCGCTTGTGCAGTCAGTTGTGCGATATGGTATAATTGGCTGGGGTGGTTGTGGTGTTACCGTTCTTAAGCCTCTTATAGTATTGTATAAGAAAATTATTAAAATATGCTTGAAAAAACCGGTTAGATATCCAACAAATTTGCTCTATAAAGAATTTAATGTTCTCAGTATTGAGCACTTGTATGATCTTGACCTAGCTAGTTTTGTCTATTCGTGGCCCAATAGATTCCCTATAGCCCCTCATGGCGGCTATGTTACTCGTAGACAATCTGAGAGATTTTTGCTAGAACCACCTTGTAGAACAGCGGCTGCCAGTGCTCATGCAGCGTATTATGGTCCTAGACTTTTAAACCGTCTGTTGCTTGAAGTTTCTGGAGCATCCCAATGTATACCAATTTGTTATTATTCTTTCACTTTCAAAACTTTTAGACAGTATCTTCGACACTACTTATTAGGGAGACAAAATGAAGACTAATTTTGATTTATTTCTCAAATCTGTTTGTAAATCTCAATTCTATTCTTAAAATACATATCTTACTTAGTATAACAGAGCAGAAGAGAATTTGTTGTTTTATTTTTAAATATTGGTGATCTTTATCTTTGATGTAGAACATATAGTTGAATCTCAATTAGGCCTATACTGATTACAAGAGCAACATTTGTATGAAAATTGAATTGAATTGAATTGAATTGAATTGAATTGAATTGAATTGAATTGAATTGAATTGAATTGAATTGAATTGAATTGAATTGAATTGAATTGAATTGAATTGAATTGAATTGAATTGAATTGAATTGAATTGAATTGAATTGAATTGAATTGAATTGAATTGAATTGAATTGAATTGAATTGAATTGAATTGAATTGAATTGAATTGAATTGAATTGAATTGAATTGAATTGAATTGAATTGAATTGAATTGAATTGAATTGAATTGAATTGAATTGAATTGAATTGAATTGAATTGAATTGAATTGAATTGAATTGAATTGAATTGAATTGAATTGAATTGAATTGAATTGAATTGAATTGAATTGAATTGAATTGAATTGAATTGAATTGAATTGAATTGAATTGAATTGAATTGAATTGAATTGAATTGAATTGAATTGAATTGAATTGAATTGAATTGAATTGAATTGAATTGAATTGAATTGAATTGAATTGAATTGAATTGAATTGAATTGAATTGAATTGAATTGAATTGAATTGAATTGAATTGAATTGAATTGAATTGAATTGAATTGAATTGAATTGAATTGAATTGAATTGAATTGAATTGAATTGAATTGAATTGAATTGAATTGAATTGAATTGAATTGAATTGAATTGAATTGAATTGAATTGAATTGAATTGAATTGAATTGAATTGAATTGAATTGAATTGAATTGAATTGAATTGAATTGAATTGAATTGAATTGAATTGAATTGAATTGAATTGAATTGAATTGAATTGAATTGAATTGAATTGAATTGAATTGAATTGAATTGAATTGAATTGAATTGAATTGAATTGAATTGAATTGAATTGAATTGAATTGAATTGAATTGAATTGAATTGAATTGAATTGAATTGAATTGAATTGAATTGAATTGAATTGAATTGAATTGAATTGAATTGAATTGAATTGAATTGAATTGAATTGAATTGAATTGAATTGAATTGAATTGAATTGAATTGAATTGAATTGAATTGAATTGAATTGAATTGAATTGAATTGAATTGAATTGAATTGAATTGAATTGAATTGAATTGAATTGAATTGAATTGAATTGAATTGAATTGAATTGAATTGAATTGAATTGAATTGAATTGAATTGAATTGAATTGAATTGAATTGAATTGAATTGAATTGAATTGAATTGAATTGAATTGAATTGAATTGAATTGAATTGAATTGAATTGAATTGAATTGAATTGAATTGAATTGAATTGAATTGAATTGAATTGAATTGAATTGAATTGAATTGAATTGAATTGAATTGAATTGAATAGAAAGAATTGAATATTAAGTATTGAATATTAACGCAATCACGTTGTTCTGTCAACCATGTCAATCCATGTTTTTTGATTGAATTAATTATATTGTCAATAATCAGTTTAGAGCAGCTCATAATAGAATGACACACCTTGGTGTCATAATAAGTACCATATGCATGAACAATGTAATATTATTGTATGCTATTTGACAGCTGATTCCTGAAAAAATGTTGTACAGGTTTTTTAATGTAAAATAAAAAGAATGTGAGTAAGTGTTAACTGACATTTATTGCACCAGCCTTCTTCCTGATGCAGATTGCTTATGACAATATTAAGTACATGAGTTTCTATAATGGATTGATCTGCATGATATTTTGATAAGAGAAGAAACAATGACAATATATAGGTAACAACAATATGTGTTGACATAAGAAATGAGGGCGCACTGGCCAGAATCACTTATACAGATGATGAATGAAAATTCAAAAGGTCAACAATATGTCAACAAATCTTAGACTCAATAACAAAATGACAAATAATTATTTTGTGTTATGGGGATGTAAATACTACAATATCTCAATTGCAGTATTGAATTTGATTCAATTATATACAAATCTTAATAAGTTGAATTGATAAAAAATAATAATGAATGATAGTAAGTAAAAGTTAGGTTGCCTCTTGTGGGACATAAAAACTAGGAATTAATAATTAATTAATGAGAATAAGTGATACAATAACTTCTCTGTTGTTGTAGTGGTTGTGGTAGTAGGCATTGATTAGGCTTGACTTCTTTAAATTCCAACTTCCAGGCAATAAGTATTTGGTGATAAATAACTTCCCAACTGCTGGGCTGAATACTTTTAGAATCCTTCAAATTGGATTAGGTTGAGTTGAATGCTGATAATATTCCAATTGAATAAATTGTGGTTGATTAAAATCACTAATGAACACAATTAGTTGAAACGTGATGTATTTCGAAGCACCGTTTTAGGTTAGAGTGATACAGTTCATATACGATAACTCCAGTTAATGATGTGTTTCTAATAAATTGGCCCCACGAGTTCATACTATGTAATAAAAGATTGACTTGAAAAATGTTCACAGGTAAATAAGTTACTTTACTTTTAATTGATATTGTTCATGTATTGAGCAAAAATATAAAGAATAAGAGTTTATTCACTTGAGTAAAAATTGATTTGAGTCGACTTGACTAACATGTGATGATCACTTCAGTAAAATAAGTAACTAAGAATGATTGTGAATAAGTACTTGGAAGTTACAACCGTAACTGAAGCCCTACATAGGCTAATTGCGCAATGATCATTGAAATAACACTTGTCAAAAAACTTATCCCAAAGGATGAGCCTAAATGTAGGTCAAAGTTGATGAGAACTGGCAGGACTCTGTACAGTTCGAATTGAAGTGAATAACCAACAGGTGAATGAAGTTGGAATTCATAAAATTAACTTAAGTTTTTGTACAACTTACGAATGTTGAGCGCGATGCCTTTGTATTCACTGAAAGGTAATTGAAACTCTTTATGCGCATTTGGTAATGGCGTGATGTCAACCAAGAGCATGGAAAACTTCAAATGTAGATTGCAAAGAAACTAACACATACAAATTGACGATCGATGACTTGAGGCGATCATAGAATTTTGTGGAACACAATATAATGCGAACTGTTGAGTTTAATAATAAATTGAAGGAATTGCACCTTATTGAATGAATGTGCATTGATACAAGAACGTTTCATGAACGAGAGCTGGTGAAGAAGGAAGAAGCGGTTAGAATCCAGGATGCCAGTATGCAAGCAGTGTTCCCAACATCTGAGATTTGTCAAATATATAAAACATTGAGATGACTTGATCAACTACAAAAAATGATGACATATATACTAATTAATAATAATAGATGAATAATACAATCGATAACATAATTTGTTGATTAATAAATGAAATAACTTGCACATGATGGTGCAGACGACAAATTGGGGCTAGGATGGCCAATTCAGTGAGGAGTGGGTGACCCGGAGTGAATGTGACGTCATTTTGAAACACAACTGATTGTGAGATGAAATCTTACATTAAGCTGCCCCCCGCAATGGCCGAATGCACCTTACCACAAAGGTGAATGAGGGCAAAAAATCTGCTGAAATTTATAATGTAAGATGAGACGAATATAAAAAGACATAATGACAAAAAATATTATACAAATAGATGAATAAACCTAATAAACTAATCATCATCATAGAACGGTAGCGGAGCTAAGCTAGTGATAGCTCGTTTGAATTTCCCATGAGAGGTCTGGATTGTTACAACGCGTACTTTCCCATCTGCACCTGGGTGCGTTTCAATAACTCTAGCGAGTTTCCATGTAGATGGTGCGGAATTGATGTCTTTGAGGAGAACCATTGTGTCGACTGTGATGTTATCATTCTCCATGAGCCATTTGTTCTTACGTTGAAGCGTGACTAAGTACTCCTTAGACCAACGGTCCCAAAGATCCTGGGTGATTCTTTGTAAGTTCTTCCAACGGCATCTGTTGTCAAGATGGGTGGTGGGTGGGCTGTGGAACGGTAAGGCAGTCAATGGACGACCAATAAGAAAATGACCCGGAGACAAGTATTGAAGGTCATTTGGGTCTTCAGACAGAGGTACAAGAGGTCGAGAATTGAGTATTGCTTCAATTTGCGATGCAAATGTAGCCATGTCTTCAAAATTGAGGATCTGATTGAATGTGACAACTTTGAAGATTCTCTTGAAATTTTTGATGGCATTCTCCCAGAGTCCTCCAAAAGATGGCGCTCTAGGTGGGATGAAGTGCCATCCAATGTTAAGCACAGAGGTGTAGTTGTGAATGTCCTTCTGTGTTTTCTCGGCTTCAAAAAAGTTGTGAAGTTCTTGTAGCTCATTGTGCGCACCAACAAATGTGGTTGCGTTGTCTGAATACAAGGCGTGAGGGATGCCACGACGTGATGAGAAGCGTATTAAGGCTGCAATGAATGCCTTTGTGGTTAACTCTGATACGATTTCAACGTGCACAGCCTTTGTGACCATGCAGACAAATAGAGCAAGGTAGGCTTTAGAGTAGGTACGTGACTTACGAGTACCAATGAGCAGTGAGAACGGTCCAGCGTAATCAATCCCAGAATTGAAAAAGGGAAAGTCAGATTGAATTCGGACAGGGGGTAATTGACCCATGATTTGCTCAGCTCTGAATTTTGAAAACCGAAAACAAAGATGGCAAGACTTCAAGACTGACTTGACAGTACGACGAGTAGAGATGACCCAGTAGCGTTGCCGTAGCGCTGCCATGGTACTTTGCACTCCATCATGAGAAACACGTCGATGGTATGATATGATGAGTGCATGTGTAAAGCGATGTTTGGATGGCAAAAGAATCTGGTGTTTATAGTCATAGGGTAAGTCAGATTGACGTAGGCGTCCGCCAACTCTCAAAAGAGAATTGTTGTCGATGAATGGTGATAACGCTTTCAAGGAACTTGAAGGAAGCAATTCTTTGCCCTGTTTAAGCTGACGAATTTCCTCTGCAAATGCTTCTTCTTGAACTGTGCGTATCAGTTGAATTTCAGCGGATTGGATTTCTTCAACAGAAAGATCATTGAGACGATGTTGATCCTTCTCCTTGTGATGAATAAGATTATGTACAAATCGCAATACATATGCAGTAGCTCGCACCATGCGATGATACTCAGATAATTTGGAAATAATACCCGACAACACAGAAGGTGTGACTCTAGTGGCATTTGTAGAAATGGGACGTAGGACAGCAACATTGACAGTGATGTCATTCCATGTGGCTTCTGGTTCAGACAACCAAGATGGGCCGTTCCACCAAAGTGAACTGTTGATAAGTGTAGCTGGTGTACAACCTCTTGATACAAGATCGGCAGGATTGTGCTTTGTCCTTACATGTTTCCAAGTAAAATCTGCAGTCAAGTTTTGGATTGTAGAGACACGCACAGAGACAAAGACATCAGCTCGGTTGGGCAAAGCCTTAAGCCAGTCACACACAATTTTTGAGTCGGTCCATAGAACAACATTGGAAAATTTGAGCTTGGAAGCTTGTATAGCTTTGACAACAAGCTTAGCTGACAAATGTGCTGCTTGGAGTTCTAAACGTGGGATTGTAAGTAATGGCTTAATAGAAGCTACCTTTGACTTGGATGTGAGTAGTTTGACTTGAACTCCGTTTGATGATATGCTGCGGATGTAGAGACAAGCTCCATAAGCTGTGGCACTAGCATCAGAGAATGCATGAAGTTCAAGCTTGACGTCTGTGCTAGGCGGTAAAACACATCTAGGAATTGCAATGTTTGAAATGTTAGGCAGTTCTTTGAGGATGGACAACCACTCAGTAAGAAGTTCGGGAGGGAGTTTGTCATCCCAATCCAGTTTGTGAAGCCAGAGTTTCTGGAAAAGTAATTTAGGCAAGATTACCACAGGGGAAATAAGGCCTAAAGGATCAAAAATGCTTGAAATACTGGATAATAATTCACGCTTTGTGAATGACGTTTTGAGAGCAACATCTGTGATGCTGGATGAGATGATGAGTTGGTCGGTGGTGGAATTCCATATGAGTCCAAGCGCCTTAACTACGCTATCACTGGAATCAGAAAGTGGACGTGAAGTGGCTGTCTCGACAAGATGTGGCGGAATAGTGGCTAACAGCTCTGTGGAGTTAGACAACCATTTTCTCAGTTCCATTTTTCCTCTATCAACAGTAGTAAGCAGCTGATGTGATAACTCAATAGCTGATTCAATTGTTGATGATCCACTTATAAGATCGTCCACATAGAAATCTTCTTTCAAAGCATGACATACAGCTGAATTGGGAGGGCACTCAACATCCGCTAAATGGTTGAGCGTGCGAGTGGCCAAATATGGAGCAGATGATGTGCCATAAGTGACAGTATTTAGAAAATACTCTTGAACGGGTTGATTCTCATCAGACCTCCAGAAAATACGTTGGACATTTCTGTCTTCTGGGTGGACGAGGATTTGGCGGTACATCTTTGTTACGTCGGCAATGAAGGCTATGCGGTGTGTCCGAAATCTGAGTACAGTTTCAAATAATTCAGGCTGAACGGTAGGACCAATGTGGATGACATCATTGAGTGACAGACCTGTGACTGATTTGGCGGATGCGTCAAATACCACTCTGAGTTTAGTTGTCGTTGAGTCGGGTTTAAAAACCGGATGGTGGGGAATATGATAACAGAATTCCTGATAAGAGGATTCAGGAGCGGGTGACATGTGTCCTAGATTGATGTACTCTTCCATGAATTCAGTATATTGCTTCTTTAACTCAGCATTTGCAGCGAGTCGTTTTTCAAGGGAGTGAAATCTAGTTAAGGCTTGTTTGTAGGATTGGCCTAGAGAGTGAAATGTTTCCTTCTTGGGTAAAGCAACTGAAAATCTGCCATCATCCATTCGTCGAACATTATCAATGTAATGTTGTTCGATTTGGGCATGTTCAGTTGGTGTGCTAGTTTTGACATCAATTTCTTCCATGCGCCAAAATTTCTCAAGCTGTTTTGAGATGTCAGCATTGGTGACATGTTCATTTGAATGATCAAGATTAGAAACAAAATTGGAAATACACTGATTGATAGTTGGCTTGAGGACCGGAATAGAACCCCAAGTGACCCAGCCTAAACGAGTATTCTGAAGAACACAGCTTTCAGACAAACGAATCTGACCAGGTAGATGAAGCATAGCATAAACATCAACATTCAAAAGTATGTCAACTCCTGAAATTTCGAAAAAGGATGAATCAGCTAGAATGATGTTGGGAGGGATGTCAAAATCTGAAAGATTGAGCCCAGGCGGCGGCATGCTAGGAGTAATTTTTTCTGTGACAATGCAATCAATACGGGTTGACCATGTATGGTCAGGTGAATGTATATTCAAGGATGATAAGTTCAACAAGGTAGCATTGCTGCCAGATACAGTATGGACTGTGCCGCCAGTACACACTGATGGGAGCTGCAAACGAGATGCAAGTTGTCGTGAGATGAAACAGCTGTCAGATCCACTGTCTAACAGTGCACGGCAAGTCACAGGTTGACCATTCTTGTCAAAAACTACAAGCTGAGCTGTGGGCATGATACATGCACGTCTACTGTTGACAGACTCAATGTGAGGTGCACTGTGAGCATAGCTAACCGCTTGGCTGTGTGGCTCTGAAGACGGCATAGCTGGCTGAGGTGATTGAGTCAACTCAAGTGGCTGTGAGGGCACAAACTGAGAGTTTGACTGGTTAGAGCCACATTGACTGTACTGATCAGAACGACAACCAGAAAGAGCAGAATTATCAACTGAATTGCTGGTTGGCAGACTCTGAACAGGACTCTGCAGCGGTTGAGTTGATGGCGCAAATTGGCTGCTGTGTGTTGAGCACTGCTGTGTGCTGGAGTTACTATGACCTGGAAACGGCAAGGTAGATTGCAATCTGGATTGATGGTCGGCATGACTATCATTCTGTTGATTCTGAAATGGAGATCTGTACTCACGGTGCGGCATACGGCGCCCACTCCTTGGCAAGTGCTGCGGCGGATTACGGGCATAGTTAGATGCAACAACAAGATTAGACCTTTTTGAAAAATTGGACCCATGAAGTACAGTATGATGTCTATGCTGGCATGTCTTGCAGGCTCCCTGACATTGGTGAGATCTATCCCATGGCTTAATGCAGTTGATACAGAGATTCTTCTGGAGGACAACACCTGCGCGCTCTGGAAGAGGAATTTTGTTGAGTGCATTACAACTGAAAACATTATGCGTTCCATTCTGACAAAAGTGACACTGTAATGTTGGTGACCTATTGAAAACATTTGGCGTTTTAGGCGGATTGAAATTATTAGCATTGGACTTAGGCTGCACTGCCTGTTTGCTCGAACTGGGTTGAATCAATGGGTTAGTGGCACCATGACACAAAAATGATTGAGCTAATGAGTTCTGCGCTAACGCTTGTGAGATTTTATGTTGCTGTTCTAGGAATTCCCATAGACAGTCCATTGACAAAATAGTTTTGGTTGAGCTAAAGCGCTCCCAATCCCTGAGAGTAGCATTATCAAAGTGAGATACAGTAATATACAAAAACATAAGATCTTTTACACTAATATCGAGTGCAAGATTCTCAAGTGCAGATATGTTAGTCTTTTGATTGTCTATGAACGTTCTCCATGACTGAGAGGATTTCCAATCCAACTTTGGTGGATTCAAAATAGCTGATAAATGCGTTTCAGCAATGAGCATAGAATTGTCATAACGTTGAGACAGAAGGTCCCATGCTACTTGAAAATTACCAGAGGGTGAATTCGAAATTCTATTGAGGGCTTCCCCGGATAGAACTTGTCTGAGGTAGTGATACCGCAATGTATCATCAATACCTGGGTTGTTTATGACTAGACTCGTAAACGTTGACTTGAAATTCAACCAAAGTTTGAAATTCCCATCAAACTTTGGAAGGGGTATGTCGGGTAATCTAGCGCTGACTACATGACTAGGACGTTGCTGTGCAATACGTGCTGAAGCATCAGCCATGTTTTGTACAGATTCCCTGGTTTCAAATTCATGCATAGATGAACGTAACTTACCATTAAGTAACCCAAACTTACTACGGATCCTATGACTGAGATCAATGTCAAGAGGTATACCTCTATCAGTTTGTCTTTCAATACCCATGAAATAACTACGCTTGAGAGTAATGAGATCAGTGAGATGATTATCAAGTACATAGTAATCAGTTCTGTTATGGACATTGTACATAGCTTCGTCTTGAATAAGGCGGTCAAGCTGTTGTTCAATTGCATCAAGTGTAGTAGGAGGTAAAATAGGAGAAGGTCCCCTGTTAGGTGGCTGCAATGCAGATGCGGTGGGTTGTACAGGTGGAAAGCCATGAAATTCATTAGTGTCAGAATCTATAGATTGGACACTCTGATTCAGCACAGAGCGCTCTGGGGTCTGATTATTTGCCATTTTGAATTGTACAAAAAATGATGTATTAGAATAATACTGAGTGAAAGATTGTTCGTGTTACTAAATAGCACTTTGCACTTTGTATTATGAGAAAATTCACTATAGTCCTGAGTGATAAATATTGTTGAGAAAAATATTGAATAATATTGCAGATAATAAAAATAAAATTGATTAGATATATGAGTGAAATGAACTTAAGAACTAACATCAACAATCTTAAGAGCTAGAAAATATAGCAGAGTCACTGCAAAATTGATAATAGAAATCATATACAAAAACAGTATTTGGTTAACATTAATATGTATACATTACACGGCGCTGTCACACGATGAGCTGAGAAACGGTTTGATTTTCAATAATTGCCAGTAGTAGTTTTGCTCTTGGCAATTCTCTTGTTCAATATGATGTTTGATTGCCTTTCGATCTCACTTGCTGTGATTTTGTCAATCATGGGCTTGCTCGTATGTGTATGTTTGATCAGTCGCCGTTCACAAAGTCTTATTATGGATAGTAATTTACTTATCTGAAAAATACACACTATTATTCACTGATAACAACAGAATGTACATGTAAAAATGTTGCGCATAAAAAATTCATAAGGATGAACCAATGAGACAAGATGAAAATGAAAACATAATGGAATTATTTGCGCACAAAAATGCAAAAATACAATATGATACAGTAAAACATCAATACAAAAAAAAATTGTAAAAATTGTTCTCAGAGTCAGATAAGAGAAAAAATATTAGATTGCTGAGTACCAAAACTTATCACTAGAATACTAGATACTATGGGACGCTAAGATGTGCCTACCTAGACTGGGTGTATTAATCCTGAAACAATGAGGCAATTTGATGCAAAAGGTACCCAGTAGGTCCACTGGAGCACATCCGGCTGCCCGCGAGGACCATCATGGAATGAGATGATTGACAGTAGGCTGGGCGTAACTCCAACCTAAGTAGAGCTAGGACTGTAGAAAGAATTGAATATTAAGTATTGAATATTAACGCAATCACGTTGTTCTGTCAACCATGTCAATCCATGTTTTTTGATTGAATTAATTATATTGTCAATAATCAGTTTAGAGCAGCTCATAATAGAATGACACACCTTGGTGTCATAATAAGTACCATATGCATGAACAATGTAATATTATTGTATGCTATTTGACAGCTGATTCCTGAAAAAATGTTGTACAGGTTTTTTAATGTAAAATAAAAAGAATGTGAGTAAGTGTTAACTGACATTTATTGCACCAGCCTTCTTCCTGATGCAGATTGCTTATGACAATATTAAGTACATGAGTTTCTATAATGGATTGATCTGCATGATATTTTGATAAGAGAAGAAACAATGACAATATATAGGTAACAACAATATGTGTTGACATAAGAAATGAGGGCGCACTGGCCAGAATCACTTATACAGATGATGAATGAAAATTCAAAAGGTCAACAATATGTCAACAAATCTTAGACTCAATAACAAAATGACAAATAATTATTTTGTGTTATGGGGATGTAAATACTACAATATCTCAATTGCAGTATTGAATTTGATTCAATTATATACAAATCTTAATAAGTTGAATTGATAAAAAATAATAATGAATGATAGTAAGTAAAAGTTAGGTTGCCTCTTGTGGGACATAAAAACTAGGAATTAATAATTAATTAATGAGAATAAGTGATACAATAACTTCTCTGTTGTTGTAGTGGTTGTGGTAGTAGGCATTGATTAGGCTTGACTTCTTTAAATTCCAACTTCCAGGCAATAAGTATTTGGTGATAAATAACTTCCCAACTGCTGGGCTGAATACTTTTAGAATCCTTCAAATTGGATTAGGTTGAGTTGAATGCTGATAATATTCCAATTGAATAAATTGTGGTTGATTAAAATCACTAATGAACACAATTAGTTGAAACGTGATGTATTTCGAAGCACCGTTTTAGGTTAGAGTGATACAGTTCATATACGATAACTCCAGTTAATGATGTGTTTCTAATAAATTGGCCCCACGAGTTCATACTATGTAATAAAAGATTGACTTGAAAAATGTTCACAGGTAAATAAGTTACTTTACTTTTAATTGATATTGTTCATGTATTGAGCAAAAATATAAAGAATAAGAGTTTATTCACTTGAGTAAAAATTGATTTGAGTCGACTTGACTAACATGTGATGATCACTTCAGTAAAATAAGTAACTAAGAATGATTGTGAATAAGTACTTGGAAGTTACAACCGTAACTGAAGCCCTACATAGGCTAATTGCGCAATGATCATTGAAATAACACTTGTCAAAAAACTTATCCCAAAGGATGAGCCTAAATGTAGGTCAAAGTTGATGAGAACTGGCAGGACTCTGTACAGTTCGAATTGAAGTGAATAACCAACAGGTGAATGAAGTTGGAATTCATAAAATTAACTTAAGTTTTTGTACAACTTACGAATGTTGAGCGCGATGCCTTTGTATTCACTGAAAGGTAATTGAAACTCTTTATGCGCATTTGGTAATGGCGTGATGTCAACCAAGAGCATGGAAAACTTCAAATGTAGATTGCAAAGAAACTAACACATACAAATTGACGATCGATGACTTGAGGCGATCATAGAATTTTGTGGAACACAATATAATGCGAACTGTTGAGTTTAATAATAAATTGAAGGAATTGCACCTTATTGAATGAATGTGCATTGATACAAGAACGTTTCATGAACGAGAGCTGGTGAAGAAGGAAGAAGCGGTTAGAATCCAGGATGCCAGTATGCAAGCAGTGTTCCCAACATCTGAGATTTGTCAAATATATAAAACATTGAGATGACTTGATCAACTACAAAAAATGATGACATATATACTAATTAATAATAATAGATGAATAATACAATCGATAACATAATTTGTTGATTAATAAATGAAATAACTTGCACATGATGGTGCAGACGACAAATTGGGGCTAGGATGGCCAATTCAGTGAGGAGTGGGTGACCCGGAGTGAATGTGACGTCATTTTGAAACACAACTGATTGTGAGATGAAATCTTACAACTCCTCTAAATATCATTAAGAATATTAATATTGTCTTAAAAAATACCGATCCTAGTGGCTTAGAAGACTCACTATTACAATACACTAGTAACGGCGAGTCTTCTAAGCTTGTGCAAGCTACAGTAGTATAGCCTAGGCCTATATCTTTTTCTCATCCAAAATCGGACTGATATGAATAATTTACTGGCCTACTCTGGTATTGATAATTTTTACATCTAATAATAATCCATGCAGTAGTGAGTAGACTATTAAATGATTGATAGAAACTTTTTTCTGAAGACTGCACCTTTCCAAAACTAATAATGTTGAGGCACAGAGTTGAAGGACTACAGCTGGACTAGTTTTGTACGGTACCAGGTTTTGTTTAATTTTATACAAATCATTTTATTTTGTTCTGAACGATACGTTCATTTTTTGATTTTATCCTTGTTAGAAAAATATTCTCATCAATTTTATAAGCCACTTCAGTCCTTCAGTGATGTCAATATAAATTCTGTCCAAAACCATACAACATAGCGTACGGATGTAATTTGAATTTGGCACCTTCTTCTGTGACTCAAAATGGCGACTGCGCGTACCTGGTATTTATAGTTCCCTAGACCAAGGAGGATTGAGGAGACAAAAAGGCTATCCTAGGGCTCTATGTATACACTCGCTTCTCTTTGTCTCAGAAACAGAGTAACGGCCAGCAACAGTCACAGTTATAACATAGTTATTCAAAAGTATTCTTTGAGTATCTATAGTGAGGTCCACGTTATAATGGTAGTGTACGATTTGCAATGGTGTTGCTATCCTTGTCTATCGTTCAACAAATGTGGAAGAGTTTGGGGTTACGTTTTATTATTTAATAATGTTTTTTTAGGATAGGTTAGGTTTTTGCTTTAAAATTGCAATATGCTAGAAGGGGCTAGGGTCTAGGTAGAGTTATGTTTTTTGATGTTTCAAAGGTAAAAGGATAGGTTAGGAGGTTAGGATTTTGCTTTGAACCACATGTTTGTGAACATGTTCATGAAATGAACCACATGTTTGTGAACATGTTCATGAAATGAACCACATGTTTGTGAACATGTTCATGGAATGAGCCACATGTTTGTGAACATGTCATGAAATGAACCACATGTTTGTGAACATGTTCATGAAATGAACCACATGTTTATGAACATGTTCATGAAATGAACCACATGTTAATGTTTTGCTCTAAAGATGATGAATAAATCTAAAGTATTAAATGTGAAAGGTTAGAGGTTAGGTTAAATTTAGGTTATATTCAATAAAGTGTTATTAGGATATGTTAGGTTTTTGCTTTGAAATTGCAATATGCTAGAAGGGGTTAGGGTACAGTTGGAGTTGAGTTTTTTGATGTTTCAAAGGTAAAAGGATAGGTTAGGAGGTTAGGATTTTGCTTTGAACCACATGTTTGTGAACATGTTCATGAAATGAACCACATGTTTGTGAACATGTTCATGAAATGAACCACATGTTTGTGAACATGTTCATGGAATGAGCCACATGTTTGTGAACATGTTCATGAAATGAACCACATGTTTGTGAACATGTTCATGAAATGAACCACATGTTTATGAACATGTTCATGAAATGAACCACATGTTAATGTTTTGCTCTAAAGATGATGAATAAATCTAAAGTATTAAATGTGAAAGGGTTAGAGGTTAGGTTAAATTTAGGTTATATTCAATAAAGTGTTATTAGGATATGTTAGGTTTTTGCTTTGAAATTGCAATATGCTAGAAGGGGTTAGGGTACAGTTGGAGTTGAGTTTTTTGATGTTTCAAATGTGAAAGGATAAGTTAGGGGGTTGGGATTTTGCTTTAAAATCTAAATTATTAAATGTGAAGGGACAAGGGTTAGTGGTTAGGTTTTTTTGGATTATATTCAATAATGTTTCATAAGGTTAGGTTAGGTTTTTGCTTTAAAATTGCAATATGCTAGAAAGGGCTAGGGCCAGGTAGAATTATGCTTTTTGATTTTCAAGGTGGAAAGATAGGTTAGGATTTTGCTTTGAAATTGCAATATGCTGGAAGGGATTAGAGGTTTTTCAAATAGTTATGTTATTGATGTTTTAAATGTAAAAGGGGAGGTTGAGGGTTCGGTTTTTGTTTTGAAATGACAATATTTATGCTGACTTAGTTAGGGTATAGTGTTTTTCAACATCAGTTAAATAACAACTGTTATATTTTATTAATTATATTTTTCAAAGATACTCTTCCTTTTATAAAATAAAATGATAATATATTAATTATTATATTGAATTCAATGATAAATGATCATTGAATAATAATATCTTCATCAATAGAATGACGATTGGCTCCAGTTACAGTTCTCGGTAACCATCATCACAAAGAACGTTACATTCAAAGAACTGACTGAATGGAACGGGAAAAACCCGTTGCTAACGCATGCGTGATACGGTGCTGTCTGAGACAGAGAGTGGTTTGTCTATGTATACCAGCAGCTTCTCTTTGTCTCAGAACAGAGTAACGGCCAGCAACAGTCACAGTTATAACATAGTTATTCAAAAGTATTCTTTGAGTATCTATAGTGAGGTCCACGTTATAATGGTAGTGTACGATTTGCAATGGTGTTGCTATAATTGTCTATCGTTCAACAAATGTGAAAGAGTTAGGGGTTCGTTTTTATTTAGGTTATATTTGATAATGTTTTATTGGGATAGGTTAGGTTTTTGCTTTAAAATTGCAATATGCTAGAAGGGGCTAGGGTCTAGGTAGAGTTATGTTTTTTGATGTTTCAAAGGTAAAAGGATAGGTTAGGGGGTTAGGATTTTGCTTCGAACCACATGTTTGCGAACATGTTCATGAAATGAACCATATGTTTTTGTTTTGTTCTAAAGATGACGAATAAATCTGAAGTATTAAATGTGAAAGGGTTAGAGGTTAGGTTTTATCTAGGTTATATCATAGAGAAACAATAGCGTAAGTAGATATCCCATGCTATAGGGCGTTTATGTCACAACTTCTACTGTTATCCCAAGCCGATATTTCACGTAGTGAAACTGTATGTAGTGAAACATAGTGTTACTGTCGATTATTGTTGATTTTTACTGTTTTGACCGGGTAATAGTGTATGAACGGCACAATATGAGAGATTACCAGCGTCATAAAGCTTCACGGGAAAGAACTATGTGGGCTATCGACTTGAGATAACAGTAAAAGTTGCGACATAAACGCCCTATGCCATGGGATATCTACTTATGCTATTGTTTCTCTATGGTTATATTTAATAATGCGTTATTAGGATAGGTTAGGATTTTGCTTTGAAATTGCAATATGCTAGAAGGGGCTAGGGTGCAGTTGGAGTTATGTTTTTTGATGTTTTCAAATGTGATAGGATAGGTTAGGGGGTTGGGATTTTGCTTTGAAATCTAAATTATTAAATGTGAAGGGGTTAGGGGTTAGTGGTTAGGTTTTTTGGATTATATTTGATAATGTTCCATAAGGTTAGGTTAGGTTTTTGCTTTAAAATTGCAATATGCTAGAAAAAGCTAGGGTCCAGGTAGAATTATGCTTTTTGATATTTCAAAGGTGGAAAGATAGGTTAGGTTTTTGCTTTGAAATTGCAATATGCTGGAAGGTATTAGAGGTTTTTCAAATAGTTATGTTTATTGATGTTTAAAATGTAAAAGTGGAGGTTGAGGGTTCGGTTTTTGTTTTGAAATGACAATATGCTGACTTAGTTATAGTGTTTTTTAACATCAGTTAAATAACAACTGTTATATTTTATCAACTATATTTTTCAAAAGTACTCCTCCTTTTATTAAATAAAATGATAATATATTGATTATTATATTGAAGTTAATGATAAATCATCATTGGATAATAGTATCTTCATCAAATAGAATGACGATTGGCTCCAGTTACAGTGCTCGGTAACCATCATCACAAAGAACGTCACATTCAAAGATCTGACTGAATGGAACGGGAGAAACCCGTTGCTAACGCATTCGCGATACGGTGCTGTCTGAGACAGAGAGTGGTTTGTTAAATACCAGGGCACACCAGGGTACACGCAGTCGACATTTTGTTCCTTTACTGAAGGAGCGAAATTCAAATCTACACTAGAACTGTAATGCTTGTAAGCATTACACCTATATTGTAATCACTTAATGTGATTAATAGGTATTAACAAATTGATCTTGAACTATTCAGATAAATGATGTAGGAGAGTTTAAGAAGAGTTTTGACTTATCAAAAACAAATAATGGTAATTTCACCAACTTTTATGACCTAGCTACGACTTCCAACTACATTATTCACACCTTAAAGGCATGTTTCATGCGATTTTCGAGTTTTTAAAATTGGTTGAAATAGTAATATCATGTGTAATCAAGTGATTAAAAGTAAAAGGTGTAAGACAATATTCATCTGATTATGTTAAATATTATGGGAGGAAAATGTAGTATTTTCTCTAGGCTGAAAACGCTGCAGCCACAGTATACAGTACGGAAACTTGGCTAGTACCCTGACGCTAAAATACGCCATCTTGTTAGGAAGCGCCGCATTGTAATAGTATTGATGGTAACTTCGGATCACTTTAATGATCCGGATCAATTGATCTCGTTCACTGCTACGAGCTAATCAGAAGACCAGGATTGGAACTTCCCAAGGTCACGTGACGTGTTTAGTATTGGGGTCATGTAAAAAGCATTGGTTAGATAGGCGATTTATTACAAGTTTCCATTCTGTACTTATTCTGTGCTGCAGCAATGGACTATGAAATATTTTGTCAACTCCATTATGTTAAGCTGCGTTTACACCAAAGTTATTAACAAAATGTTAATAACTTGATCCTTATAGATTGAACGGAACTTGACAAACACATATATATGTTCATCGCATGTGTATGATAAGTTAAGTTCAATCTAATAGAATCTATAAGGATCAAGTTATTAACATTTTGTTAATAACTCTGGTGTAAACGCAGCTTTATATACGGTAGTAATTGTATCTTTGAATTATTTTTTCTAAAACCAATACGTTGAAATATTTTGGCAACCTTCATTAAGTTAGTACAGTATAGTATTTTTCAATCAATTGTTCTATTGTCAATAAGTTTCCATGTCCTAGGACTATCCTATCAGCTAAATGCCGGATGAATACCACACCAATCTATTTAGTATGATTTTCAATGTAATTGAGTCATATCAATTCAAAAAACCATTTTCAAAACAAAGTATTGATCAAGTTTGAATGATGAAAATGTATACATGACATGAGTTTTTATGACAGTTGAAGGGCCGGTTGCACAAAAGTGGATTAAAGTTATTCTTTGGGCCTACTCATGAGAATTATACCATTGTTAATAGGAGATTAACAATGCTTTACAGGCCTTTGTGCAACTAGGACTTACTGTTATACAAGAGATACATGTATTTAAAAAAACAAAACACTCTTAGAATTGCCAATCAAAGCTCAGAACTTTTCTTGGCAAATCAATTAAAACTGATTTATAACAATCTACACACAAAGAAATTCAAATGAGATGAATCAAAACTAAAAGAAAAAATGCAGAAAGATAGGTGGAAGTTGAGGCAATGGACGATTGAACTGAGAGTTATATATTTACAAAATAAATACAAAATTATCTATTGAATCTCAAATTATAAGATTCAATTCAAATTGTTCACAAACAAAACTCAATTGAATAATTTAGTAATAAAGCAAAGAAAAAGCTTGAATTTAATATAACATAATATGAATGTGACACAAAATGGAGTAAGTTTAAAGTAAGGAGTCTTAAAATCAGTCACAGACTCACAAATAAATTTTCAGTAATCAATGCATAAATTTAAATCAGTTTTCATGTAATTATTATAAAGACTGAAACATTCATTTGATTATTTATCAATCTCAAACAATTGAATTTCTTAATAATGAAGAAAACACAAGGATTTTTTCTTTAAATTAAACAAAGACAAAGCTTGAATACAAAATAAAAATATGAATATTATACACAGTGAAGTAAGTTTGAAGTGAGGAGTCTCAAATGATTTAATTGCTTTTGTGACAAAATTCAATCTTACATCAAATTTACAGGATCTAAATCTAAGATTTAAATCAATTCTTCATTTTTTTATACAGGTGAAACAGAAACATGCCTATGTATTGAGTATCAAATTATTGAATTCATTTTTCCTTAAAGCAAAACTCAATGAAATGAGTTAGTAATAAAGCGAAGTAAAAGCTAAAATTTAATTACATATAAATATGATACAAAATGAAGTATAAGCTTAATGTAAGGAGCGGCTACCGAAGAACGGAAAGATACAGCAGTTTCAATTGGAATGGAATCTTCTGACATAATACAGCAGTCATCATGGATTCTGATATGATTACAATTGTAAAATCTGACAAAGCATTTATTGGAACGGTTCCACTTGTTACTCGTTCTGCTACTACGTAGACTTCATGTCGTCATTTTGTGCGTCTGCGCTGACCAGTGACGTCACAGCCGTGGTTCTTTGCCACTGCTCTAGTCAAGTTGGTTTTCTATCATTTTATTAGTATTTTTCGTCGGATTGTTTGCCATTGCAATTTTAATATTTGTACTATTCGATTTTTTGGAATTTAATCTTGTCTTTAGGCATCTTACTTTCTAGATATTTGCCACTTTTTCACCAAACGTTTGTAGACGTTTCACATACGTGGCTGACATTTCCGCCTTCCCTTTTTGTTGCTAGCACCTTTAGGTTTGCTGTTTGTCTTTTCAATGGAGGATAGTCGGTGTGTGCATATCGCGCCCGGTCTAAACTTTTCATCTGAATTCATCGGACCTACGAAACATTTTTAAAGTGTGAATTACTTCTGCAAATTAATTCATTTATTCTATTCTTCAATTGTGATTAAATTATTCATCGATTGCTTCGCATATTACTCTGATAAACTTTGTCAAAAATTACAACCTCGTGTAGGCTTCAATTGCCATTCTTCTACAATTGGCTTCACCTCGTGAAACTCAAACTTTCAAGTTCATCATCTCTACCGTTTGGAAATCAATCTAAAAATTCCACAACTTGAAGGTCAGATTATTCGTTTGGAATTCTACTTGCTCCTGTTCTCATTTCCACTGGGGGATTTGCCTGCTGTGATGGACGCTTCCACGCTTGTCATCGCATGGCCTGATCACATCATCGCTTGCTGATGTCCTGTTCCTGTGGGTATTGCGGAGTCATTGCCTGTCTGCCTGGCTGCATCTCCTCTTCAAAATTTTATTCAGGTTACATAAATCGTTCTATTCAATTTTCATTTACGTATGTATCATAATTGTTTTATTAATGTCTATCTTGACATTCAATTCACTAAGGCCACTGACGCCTATATAATTGTATTCAATAGTAGCAATTATTTCATTTGGATTTGACAGCTACCCTTGGCATTACAAGTGATTTTCTAAGGCCAGTGACGCCTACTTATCGTTCTATTGATGTCTTTCTTGACATTCAATTCACTAAGGCCACCGACGCCTATTAATTCATTGGATTTGACAGCTACCCTTGGCTTTACAAGTGATTTTCTGAGGCCACTGTCGCCTATTAATCGTTCTAATTGATGTCTATCTTGACACTCAATTCATTGAAGGCCCATGTCGCCTATATTTAACCTGGACAATCTTCACATTGTATTTATTAGCTACCCTTAGCTCTTAAGTGATATTTTAAGGCCAGTGACGCCTATTAATTTGTTTTATTAATGTCTATCTTGACATTCAATTCACTGAGGCCACCGACGCCTATTAATTCATTGGATTTGACAGCTACCCTTGGCTTTACAAGTGATTCACTAAGGCCACCGACGCCTATTAATTCATTGTATTTAACAGCTACCCTTGGCTTTACAAGTGATTTTCTGAGGCCACTGACGCCTATATAATTGTATTCAATAGTAGCAACTATTTCATTGGATTTGACAGCTACCCTTGGCTTTACAAGTGATTTTCTAAGGCCACTGACGCCTAATTATCGTTCGATTGATGTCTATCTTGACATTCAAATCACTGAAGGCCTATGCCGCATATATTTTTATGTATTTACTTGTTGAGCATTATTTGCAGCTTATTGTCATTTTTTAATCATTAATATTGAACCTTACAGCAATAACTTTCATTATAGCACTCAATTTATATTCATTTCAGGTATCATTAATATTACCTTTTCGTTTATTGTCAGACTTCAATGGTCATTAATGTCATTGACCTAATCTCATTTAAATTTTGTATTTCTCTAACGTGTTATCATGTTGTAATTATCCCAAGATATTTGACTCAATCTACTTACAATTGTTTTTGTATGTGGCCATCTGCCTATTATTATTTTATTGATCCCAAGATATTTGACTCAATCTACTTACAATTGTTTTTGTATGTGGCCATCTGCCTATTATTATCTTATTATTATTAAATCTTATGTTGTTGATTCATTTAGTCTTTTATTGGCGTACTTACCACACTTCAAGCTATCAGTATTTTTATGCACAGAATTCAAAGATTTATTTGTAGGTATTTATACCAACTATCATTCACAGTCCACTGCCCTGACCTTGGATTCTGTCATAAAAATTGGTCCTCCGGGCCGGATTTCTTGATCCAGTGTTTACCTAAGATAATTGTTAATTTTTATTACCCATTTCTTGGTCCATTGAACCTTAGGGTTTCAGTGACCGTGTGCCTAATAGTCTAGCTTGATGCCAATGATTAGGTCCCACTCTAGAGTATATTTTATTCCATTGTACCTTTGTATGTTTATATTGTTTAATATTAAGCATTCACACACTTGTTTCAAATTTTCAGTACTGGCTGCAACTCAAAGCACTCTGCGACGTGTATGCACCAGCTATCAACCATCTTGTACCCGGAGAGACTGAACCACACTGAGCTGGTCACAGATGGCTATTGCACATTGAGAAAACAACACACGGCAAACTACACCGCCTTGCGAGCTCGCTACTTGACTCGCCGCACAGCAAGCTTGATACAACTTGCCTCAAACGCACAGGCGTGCCTCTCTGCGTACTGGACCAGCGCCCAAGGTTGCTTATTGGCGCAGCAATCGCATTGCTACAGTGCAGCATCGTTTCGTTCACTCAGGTTTTTCTGTTAGTTTTTAAGCATGTCCGATCATGAGGAAGATTCACTTCCTGAGCCTTCTGCTCTTTTCAATGCAAGAGACAATTTACACCAGGAAATAGATTGGTTCATAACCAGCTATAACGATTATGTTGTGGACACTGAAGCCACTTATTATCAATTATTGACTGTCAAAAACGAACTAGGTTCACTTAGAATTAAGTATGATAAAATTCATGAACAGCTATGGAATTCAGAGTTGCAAGCACAAGACACTTCAACTCATTTTGAGATACTTAATAAGTTTATCTCCATTACCTCTAAGGCAAACGCTGCATTAACTGCTTTTGAAAGCAGACAACGCAACAATGAGGCCACTGCTGGTGCTTCCAGCGGCCAACATCTCAAAACTCACATTTGGCAAATTTTCAGTTGCCTCAGATTCCGCTTCCACACTTCAATGGGGAGCTTTCAAAATGGCAAGCATTCTCAAGTGCTTTTACCAATATTATTGGTAATCAAGATAATATTAATGACTCATTGAAATTTTTCTATCTTCGTCAATCACTCAGTGGTGAAGCTCTTGCTAGAGTGGAACACATTGAAGCTGACGAAAATGGTTTTCAGCTTGTGTGGAACCTCTTAAGGGAGAGGTATGACAATAAGAGATTAATTGCTGCCAGGCACGTCACGGCAATTGAATCTCCGCCTACCATAAAGCGTAACTGTCCGCAATCATTACGGGCATTCATTGACTTTTGCAAGTCCCACATTACCGCGCTCGAAGCGCTTCAACTTGGAGTCCAAATCAAGGACTTATTGTACATGCACAAAATGTTGTTGCAGTTGGATACTGCTACTGTTCGAGAATGGGAAAAAAGTGTTGGTATACACGACATTCCCACCATTGATAAATTTTGGAATTTTTTGGAATCACAATGCAAAATCATGGAAGCTGTTGCTTCAAGCTCAGCTAACCATCATCAAGGAAATGTACAGCAAAGTACATCCAACTCGGTTGGTGCTCATAGCAAGCTGAAGTTCAATCAAAATCAATCGAATGTTCAAGCTAGGATGCAGGTTACTACCTCTTCTATGTCACCTTGTAGTTTTTGTAATTCTGTTGGTCATTTTCCAAATCGTTGTAATGAATTATTGAAGTTGCAGGTTACTGATCGTTGGAATGCTGTCCGTGACAAAAGGTTATGTTATAATTGCCTCAAGCCTTTCGCACCCAATCATGTTTGTTCCGACAAATCATGTACACTTTGTGGCAAGAGTCACCACACTGTTCTTCATAGGTCGTATCCTCAATCACGAGACACTCAGCCTACTTCTAAGGATAAGGTAACTTCAAATGTTATTCATTCTCAATCTTTTGCTCCCTCCAAGGGTAAGAATGCTGTTTTGAATTCCGTCATGGTTCAGAATGCGGAAGCAACTAAGCAAGCTGTTTCTCATGCAGAACAGCCTCAGAAGAACTCTCATGTCACAATGAGCTCCACTTCGTCACTGTGTTTGCAACAGCAATCAACTGTTGCCTTGTTACCTACTGCCGAAGTTTTGGTTCAATCTTCTAGTGGGGAATTTATTAAAGCAACCGCACTTTTAGATTCTTGCTCTGATTGTAATTTGATGTCAACTAGGTTGGCTGAAAAATTGTCACTTGTTACTTTGTATTCTGACACTTTGACTCATAGTGTAGGTGAGAATAAGACCAAATCATCTGTTTCTCATTCAGTTTGCTTGTCTTCAGCTGATCGTTCGTGGTCGGTTGAAGAAAATTGTATTGTAGTTGATACCATATCATCCAATGTTCCTAGTGTGAACATTGATCTTTCTAAAATTTCAATTCCTGTTGAACTCAAATTAGCGGATCCATTG
The DNA here is from genome assembly GCF_014356525.2 of Nilaparvata lugens. Lineage (NCBI taxonomy): Eukaryota > Metazoa > Arthropoda > Insecta > Hemiptera > Delphacidae > Nilaparvata > Nilaparvata lugens. Next base: position 21,240,239 of record NC_052512.1, read on the forward strand.
TTTGATCAGCCTAAGCCTGTAGATCTGTTACTTGGTGCTGGTATATTCACATCTATACTTCAGCCTGGTAAATTGTATCTGGCTCAAAACGCTCCCATTCTTCAGAAAACCAGTCTAGGTTGGGTCATATTTGGTTCTTGTAAAGCTATTCGTCCTATTGCAGCACCTCGGTCGTGCCTCCCTGCTTCGCCTGTGGCCGCTCCCCGTAGGGTCACGTCAAATTTTTTAACTTCAAATGATGTCTCTCATCAGTTAGAGAAATCAGTTCAGGTATCAGTTCAGGAAATCAGTTCTCAATCAGTTCAGGTATTAGCTACTACTTCTTCTCGTAATGATGTTATCTCAGGTATAATCAATAGTTGCTCCACCTATCACAAAATCGTTCGTACAACAGCATATGTTTTACGGTTCATTCATAATTGTAGGAAACAAAATTCAGTCGCTCTGCGCTTTGGTCAATTAGCTATCTCTGAAATTTCAGAAGCTGAAAATTGTATCTTCAAATCTATTCAAGAAGAAGCCTTCTCTGCTGAACTTAAAGCATTGCGTCAAAATCAGGAGCTATTGCCTAATAGTTCTATTAAAGCCTTGTCACCATTCATTCACTCAGATTCTCTGCTCAGAGTTGGTGGACGTTTGCAAAATGCAAATGCTTCATTTGATTACAAACATCAAATATTGTTGCCCAGCAATCAAAAATTCACTCATGCATTGATTGTTGCTCACCATCGTCGTCTAAGTCATGCTGGTGTGCAGGCCACCATGGCCAGTGTAAGACAACGATTTTGGTTTCCCTCCACCCGTCGCACCATCAAAAGTGTATTGCGGCATTGCATAATGTGTTCTCGCCTTTCTGCTCTTCGTTCTGAGCAACTCATGGGTAGTTTACCAGCGGCCCGCGCTCAGGCTAATGTTTCCTTTTACAATTGTGGTTTGGATTACGCCAGTCCTATTTCCATTCATGTAGGCGGCCCCAAATCTCATAATTTTTCTCCACCACTCTTCAGAAAAAAGACTCATTCCTCCACCACTCTTCAGAAAAAAGGCAAATGGTTAAACAATTATGAAAATTTGAAGGTCGGTACGGTTGTCATCTTGAAGGATCCTGGTTCCGCGCAGTCCACTTGGAAGCTGGCACGCGCATTACTGAAGTTCATCCCGGTAAGGACGACAAGGTTCGAGTTGTCACTGTTCTCACTCCCTCCGGCACTTTTAAGGGAGCTATTTCGAGTTTAGCACCTCTTCCCATTGATGAGGATTCTAGTTAATCCCCTTGCTCTTATGGTTCATGTTGTATTTTTAGGTTTCATTGTTTTTTTTCCCCTGGTTCTCACATGGGGCCCAGTTTTCAACTTCCAATTGCCTTGCCAGATTTTACATATTTCTTACTTTTTCTTATTGTGCCATACCCCCGTATGACACAAGGGGCCCAGTTTATGTAAAATCTGACAAAGCATTTATTGGAACGGTTCCACTTGTTACTCGTTCCGCTACTACGTAGACTTCATGTCGTCATTTTGTGCGTCTGCGCTGACCAGTGACGTCACAGTCGCGGTTCTTTGCCACTGCTCTAGTCGAGTTGGTTTTCTATCCTTTTATTAGTATTTTTCGTCGGATTGTTTGCCATTGCAATTTTAATATTTGTACTATTCGATTTTTTGGAATTTAATCTTGTCTTTAGGCATCTTACTTTCTAGATATTTGCCACTTTTTCACCAAACGTTTGTAGACGTTTCACATACATGGCTGACATTTCCGCCTTCCCTTTTTGTTGCTAGCGCCTTTAGGTTTGCTGTTTGTCTTTTCAATGGAGGATAGTCGGTGTGTGCATATCGCGCCCGGTCTAAACTTTTCATCTGAATCCATCGGACCTACAAAACGTTTTTAAAGTGTGAATTACTTCTGCAAATTAATTCATTTATTCTATTCTTCAATTGTGATTAAATTATTCATCGATTGCTTCGCATATTACTCTGATAAACTTTGTCAAAAATTACAACCTCGTGTAGGCTTCAATTGCCATTCTTCTACAATTGGCTTCACCTCGTGAAACTCAAACTTTCAAGTTCATCATCTCTACCGTTTGGAAATCAATCTAAAAATTCCACAACTTGAAGGTAAGATTATTCGTTTGGAATTCTACTTGCTCCTGTTCTCATTTCCACTGGGGGATTTGTCTGCTGTGATGGACGCTTCCACGCTTGTCATCGCATGGCCTGATCACATCATCGCTTGCTGATGTCCTGTTCCTGTGGGTATTGCAGAGTCATTGCCTGTCTGCCTGGCTGCATCTCCTCTTCAAAATTTTATTCAGGTTACATAAATCGTTCTATTCAATTTTCATTTACGTATGTATCATAATTGTTCTATTAATGTCTATCTTGACATTCAATTCACTAAGGCCACTGACGCCTATATAATTGTATTCAATAGTAGCAATTATTTCATTTGGATTTGACAGCTACCCTTGGCTTTACAAGTGATTTTCTAAGGCCAGTGACGCCTACTTATCGTTCTATTGATGTCTTTCTTGACATTCAATTCACTAAGGTCACCGACGCCTATTAATTCATTGGATTTGACAGCTACCCTTGGCTTTACAAGTGATTTTCTGAGGCCATTGTCGCCTATTAATCGTTCTAATTGATGTCTATCTTGACACTCAATTCATTGAAGGCCCATGTCGCCTATATTTAACCTGGACAATCTTCACATTGTATTTATTAGCTACCCTTAGCTCTTAAGTGATATTTTAAGGCCAGTGACGCCTATTAATTTGTTTTATTAATGTCTATCTTGACATTCAATTCACTGAGGCCACCGACGCCTATTAATTCATTGGATTTGACAGCTACCCTTGGCTTTACAAGTGATTCACTAAGGCCACCGACGCCTATTAATTCATTGTATTTAACAGCTACCCTTGGCTTTACAAGTGATTTTCTGAGGCCACTGACGCCTATATAATTGTATTCAATAGTAGCAACTATTTCATTGGATTTGACAGCTACCCTTGGCTTTACAAGTGATTTTCTAAGGCCACTGTCGCCTAATTATCGTACGATTGATGTCTATCTTGACATTCAAATCACTGAAGGCCTATGCCGCATATATTTTTATGTATTTTACTTGTTGAGCATTATTTGCAGCTTATTGTCATTTTTTAATCATTAATATTGAACCTTACAGCAATAACTTTCATTATAGCACTCAATTTATATTCATTTCAGGTATCATTAATATTACCTTTTCGTTTATTGTCAGACTTCAATGGTCATTAATGTCATTGACCTAATCTCATTTAAATTTTGTATTTCTCTAACGTGTTATCATGTTGTAATTATCCCAAGATATTTGACTCAATCTACTTACAATTGTTTTTGTATGTGGCCATCTGCCTATTATTATTTTATTGATCCCAAGATATTTGACTCAATCTACTAACAATTGTTTTTTGTATGTGGCCATCTGCCTATTATTATCTTATTATTATTAAATCTTATGTTGTTGATTCATTTAGTCTTTTATTGGCGTACTTACCACACTTCAAGCTATCAGTATTTTTATGCACAGAATTCAAAGATTTATTTGTAGGTATTTATACCAACTATCATTCACAGTCCACTGCCCTGACCTTGGATTCTGTCACAATATTGGGGAAAACCGAAAACAATTTCAAACTATTGGGAATAATGAAAATTTCGACAAAGTAAGTCTATCCTTTTAGAAAACTCATAACATATTCCACATATTCTTGTTTTCAATAAAAATAATATACGTTCGTACATTATAATTCGTTTTTACAAAATAATATATCTTTCAATCAATATTAAAAAAATGTAGACTACATATCATAGACAACAATACCAATATATATTTTTTACACGTATTTATACTTAATCTGGCCCTTATTTTTATCAAAATCAACTTTTCCATTTATCTCCATTTCATCGATACTCAAAGTGCAAATTCTATCCAACAAGTCCATAGCTTCCACTTTGCACTTTAATGGTTCGAGTAGTTCTTCAAAAACCCCAAAATTCGATTTTAATTCTGAATACGCCGATTAATGGTGCTAATCGATGGTATAGGATAATTGGTACTTCTAAGGAAATTGTATCCATGAACGCCCAAACTAAATCGAAACTTCAATCCCATCAGAACCGAATTGTTGCTCCACTTGCTTGGCGTGCGTTTCAAAGCAGATATCTGCTCTTCATTCAGGATGACCTCCATCATCGATTCTTTCTCCTTGAGACTTCATTTTCGAGCTGAAGAATTTTCTTCTGTTCTTCTGTAGCCTGAGCCTAAAACATATTATTTTTGAACTCTATTCAAACTGAAAATATAACATACTGAGTAAAATAATAAATTAAATAAAAGTGCAAAGACTCTCTTACAGTACAGTAAGCAAATTATTTTATTGCAGTCTGATTAGAATGTAAGCAAGTATGTTTAGTGTCATAATCTGACTGTGGGTGTGTGTGACAGAGAGAGATTAAATTATTTACTTGATTCGTGTATAGGTAATAATAATAATAATAATAATAATAATAATAATAATAATAATAATAATAATAATAATAATAATAATAATAATAATAATAATAATAATAATAATAATAATAATAATAATAATAATAATAATAATAATAATAATAATAATAATAATAATAATAATAATAATAATAATAATAATAATAATAATAATAATAATAATAATAATAATAATAATAATAATAATAATAATAATAATAATAATAATAATAATAATAATAATAATAATAATAATAATAATAATAATAATAATAATAATAATAATAATAATAATAATAATAATAATAATAATAATAATAATAATAATAATAATAATAATAATAATAATAATAATAATAATAATAATAATAATAATAATAATAATAATAATAATAATAATAATAATAATAATAATAATAATAATAATAATAATAATAATAATAATAATAATAATAATAATAATAATAATAATAATAATAATAATAATAATAATAATAATAATAATAATAATAATAATAATAATAATAATAATAATAATAATAATAATAATAATAATAATAATAATAATAATAATAATAATAATAATAATAATAATAATAATAATAATAATAATAATAATAATAATAATAATAATAATAATAATAATAAATCATTTTATTTGTACACGGTATAACCATACAAATGAGTTGAGTATAAGAAATTCTAACAATGACTAAATTAAACAACATGAAAAAAAATGTTTGGCAGCAGATCAAACTAATAACAAGATCCAATTATAAATCTGTATACAACCACGCACAATGGAAGTACCTACATTACAATCAAACAAGAAGAAAATGCAGAATTGTTTCTAAGTGTGATTCACAAGCGGGGCATATTCTCTGTGGCTCAACTTGATACCTGTTACCATTAACTTGAATGAATGTACTTTTTGCCGATAATCTCAACTGTGTTACGCATCTAATCATTCGAATTGGCAGCTGAAAAGTAAGCTGTTCTCCCAGTACCGAATCAGGATTGAACATTCCATACAAAGGAGACATCTGAGAATTGTCAGACCTACATCTATCCTCCTCTATCATCCTCCCCGAATACGCTTCCAGTATTCTATTTCTGTTGTTAAGCAGATCCACTGCATCAAATCCATATTCCGTCCATAAATCCCGAAACTGAACAGTTTCCAACTCCCTCTTCATATAAGACATCCAATTACTTTCGAAGTTTGTTTTTAATAGAAGTCGATAACACACATGAGGGTACCTAGACTCTGCCATGTTTACAACTTTGATCAACCATGACAGGCATCTTTTAAAGACATGAAACTTGAGTTTCGGCCTACCAGTCTCCAATCTGACACTCCAACTCGGCGTCGACCGGATCAGCAGCAGTAGACGTTTCAAGAAGAATAACTGTGCTTTCTCTATTGCTTCTTCATAACCCAAACCCCAAACCTCTGAACCATATAGGCAGGATGGGATGACAACGGTATCAAACAACTTCATCTTTTCTATCCATTTCTCTGATCTGACTCTAGACAAAACATTAATCGCCACTGTTGATTCCGCTTTAGCCCTACTTATTGATCGTCTTAACATCTCTGTATATCTTCCTGAAGATTGAAATATAACTCCTAAATAATTATACTGGCTACACATTTCTATTTTCTCCTCCCCGAGCTTGAAACTGGATTTATGGCATTTGCTTAATCGACCTCTATGGAAAGTCAGTATTTTGGTTTTGTTAGCATTCACCTTGAGACCTACTCCTGCACTGTATTGGTCCAAACATTTCAATTTATTTCGCACGTCTGAAATGCTATCAGCCAGAATGACTATGTCATCGGCGTATTGCAGCATTAACACATCATTGTCGCCGTCAAGATTCAGGCCATGCAATCCTCTCTCTCTAAAAAACGACTCTATACCTGATGTGTAGAGGGCGAAGAGGAGGGGACTGGCAGGGTCTCCCTGCAACACGCCTCTAGTCATTGCTATTGGCTCAGAATAAACCCCTTTGGACCTATTTTCAACTACTAAAGTCAAGTTACAATACAGGTTTTGAAAGATGTTAATAATTCTCCTACTTATGCCAAGTGCTCTCAATTTCTGCCAAAGGCGATCATGAGGGACGGAGTCGAATGCCGATTCATAATCAATGAAAATTGCGTATACTTTCCTTTTTTTAAATTGCATATAATATTTAACTATTGTATCCAGTACAAAAATATTGTCAACGCATGAACGACCTTTACGGAATCCCGACTGACTCTCCTCCATCATTCCGCACTCATCCGCCCACAGTGCCAATCTGTCCGTTATTATGCCAGTGAAAAGTTTGAGGATACAATTCGCAATCGCTATACCTCTGTAGTTCTTGGGATCCAGTTTACAGCCCTTCTTAAACAGCAAGAATATTTTAAGCCTTGACCAAGTTGTTGGAATTTCACTCGTCTCTAATATTGAATTGAATAGGTGAATCATCAACTCTTTTCCTTCGAAAGCTAAAAATTTGAAAAATTCGTATGAAATCATATCCAAGCCCGGTGCACTCCCATTCTTTAGCCTTCTCAGTTTATTCTCTAACTCTAACAAATCTACTGGTTTATCGATAAGTGGATGTCTTACATCGAACAATATACAATTCTTTCCAATAGAAGTTGGTTCATATTTCTCTTTAAAAAATCTCGCCCATTCCTCCAAGTTAATGTGGTTAAATTCTGCATTCTTTTTCCCCCTGACCAGCCGTACCGTTCCCCAGAATTCTTTCGCGTTTTTAACATTTTTAAACTTTTGTCTTATATTATCATTGAATTCTTTCTTTTTCTGTTCTACTGTACTCTTGTACAACATTTTACAGCTCATGAAATGATTTAGTGCGCTTAGATCTTGAGTTCTACTTTTAAAATTTCTGTATGCTTTGCGTAACTGCCTCTTCAATTCATTACAATGCCTATCGTACCAGGGCTTATTTCTGAACTCGGTGACTCTTACAACATTTTTCATCATGCCTAGAGAATCTGCTTTTTCTATGATACCCTTTATCAAATTGTCAGCCAAATTCTGAACATTTTCCACATTATCACATAATCTATTTGGCGCTACGAAATCACTACTATATTCTGATTTACATGAATCGTTCCAGCAGAACTTTGTTTGACGCTTATTTGAAAAAGTCTCTATCACCCTATCCGAACTAATTTCAGTAGAAACAATAAGCGGTAGGTGATCGGAAGTCAGAACTAAATCGGAAACCTCCATATCTGAAATATAAGGAAAGCTATCTAAGTTCACCCAGACGAAATCTATCACACTACTTCCGTTAGTATTATTGAAAGTGAATTGACCTGGAATATCACTTCTACTTCTCCCATTCAAAACAAAAAATAAATTATCCTCCATAATACTGACTAATTTTTGAGCATTCCTTGAAACAAAACCGTCTCGTGATATTCTATCAGCGCATAGATCTGAGTTGTTGAATACCTCGCTCTCGAAGCACTGATTCAACTCTCCTATTCTCAAGTTGAAATCGCCGCCAATCACAACCGGAAAAGATGAAAGCAATAACTCATGCTTCAATAGGCAATCTTGGAGCTCATTAACAGAACTTGCATTTCTATCAGGTTTCATGTAAATTGAACAAATAATGATACTGCCTACAGGACAATTGACTTTAACCATAAGCATGAAGTCCTTAGCCTCAATCAAGGATGCTTTTAAATTACTTTTTATTAATATAATTAAACCTCCACTAGCCCTACCTCTCGAATTTATTTCTTTCTTGGCTGGTGTACTAAAAACTATATAATCTTTAAATGACTGAAACTTAAAATTAGAAGAGTCCACTAACCAGGTTTCACTCAAACAAATTATATCAATTTTTTTGAACTGTTCCGTCTGGGTTTTATCTAAATTCAGAAAGTTTTTAAGACCATGAGAGTTCCAAAATAGAATTTTTAAACATTCTGAAATATTCTCTGTTGATCCTACCTTGACTTTGTTTGCTTTTCTACCTGTCACCTCCATCTCCTCGCTTCTGGATCGAGCTGCTTCGTTGCTGATTGGCAGTAGGCCTACTGCTGAACGGCTGCTCTCTCCAGTCTTCCCTGTCTGCTATTGTGAGAGTCGCCGACCGCTCCTCGAAGTAGCGCTATGGCGGGAGGGTGTGACGGTTTTTCCTCCTGCTAGCCATGCTTTCATTCCAGAAGGTTTTGTTGCAGGGGTCTTCGAGGACTTTGTCGCATTTATTTGTGACCCCGCTGCCGCCGTATTAGACCGGAGCACCCTGGAAGTACGATCTGAGTTGATCCTCGGGCGCGCATTGTGATTAGGTTTCTTGACTATGAGTTTGTCGTATTGTAAAACAGCGTGATTTCCATCTCTCCTAGCAATCGACAAGAATTTTTTTAGTTCCCTACGTGTACCTCTGACGCGAGCCGTGAAATCCTCTTCTACTACGATATTACAGTCTTTGAATCTCCGCCTCTGACTTAAGATTTCTAGCTTTTTCTTAAAATTCAAAAGCTTTACAATAATTGGCCTACCGTTTGCAGCTCGGCGACCAATTCTATGCGCTCGCTCTATGGCGTATGGCTTATATATTCCTCAATATTCAATCCCAAATGTCTCAAATCTAAAAAATATAATTCAAGTGATTATTCAATTTTTCAATGCAGTTTTTCTATTGCAGTCTCAGAGAATCAGAATGATATAAATTATTGTGTCACATGAAGCTCAATTGTTCATTCTATAATTTTATAGGATTTTTGCAACCTTGTTCCTGTAGCTGCACAGCTATTAAAGAAATAGTTGTGTCAGACAATAAATTCAGTCAAATGATAGGAATTCGATTTATTACTAACCTCATGAAGATGTGCAACTCCATTCTCTACATCAGATTTTCCAGTTTTACAGGTTCCACTAATATTCGAAGATTCAACAATTCCACTAGTTTTCATAACCTGAAAAATATAAGGAAATAATCAATGTTCATGAATGCGAATGGAAAAGTTTGAATGCCTATTTCAAATTAATGGATTCAGGTTCCCAGATTTTCAATAATGTTTGTAAAAAACCCCCTTCCTCTTTATACTCACAATTCAAAAAACTCGCCATAAAAATAGTAAAGGAATAAGTTATTCAAAAGGAGACAATGATGATACACTTTATCAATAAAAAACCTTTAAACTTGAGTTGCTAGATAAATGATAAGATTCATAGTACCTACTGATTTAAAGTTGAACATTTTGGGGCGAAACTTTACTTTACCTCCCCAGTTAGTTGGCGACAAATTTCTGGTTGCAATCGATTTGGGATATTATTTTGATGATGAAACCATAAGAAAATTGCGTCACTCATCTGTGGTTAATAATTGAACCAATTACAAAGTAGATTTATAACAAATTTGGAGCTTCGACTTACAATAAATCAGAAACATACATACTCTGTATTCTATGTACACAACTTAAAATAACACCTAATAGTATGATAGTCGAAGAGAGCATGGAGAGACGAGACTCTATGCTGTGTGATACTCCTAACAAGTCTTTATAGTGCCTTATAGCACAGAATTACAATAGGAGTTTTCTCTGCTTATAGTCTTTATAGTGCCTTAGGCTATCCCATTGGTACACTCTGACGCCACTTTTTTCCCGCGCTAGTCATCTTGGATTGACCATAATTCAAATTATGTCATTCCAATTTATGCATTTTCTCATTACTTACAAATGATTATTATCAATTGCTCTAATTAAAAATCTGGTGTGGCGCACTCACACAACTTTCCTTGCCGTTATGAAAATTGATCACCTGACGCTAGTGTTCTCGCGCATCTCAAGTCTACTAATTCTAAGATCTGAGCCAGCTAGTGACAGGAAAATAGCGCTGCAGACACACGAAGTCTGCTATCTCTTCATAGTGAATGATTTAATAGAATCAACAGTTGCCAACAGTTTGCAATTGAATAATCTTATTTGCTCGAATTTCGAGCTTATTTTCAATTTTAGGTGAAAATGTTACTGAACATTAATTGTAGAGATTTTCATGCTCAATCTTCTCCACATGAAATTTTTGGTTTAAATTGTATCTGAAGCCTAATAATTGGGAATCTGAAATCAAACTTTGCATAGATGAGGCGTTGCTCCTGAATTTTTTACAGATAATGGGACATGTGGCAGTTGATAGAGCTTATCAATGACTTTTCAAGGTATGAATTTGATCAAAATCGTTGAACCGTTTTCGAGAAAATCGCGATAAACCCTGTTTTTGACAACATTTTCACCATTTCAGCCGCCATCTTGAATAGCATTTGATCGAAAATGTTTGTGTCAGATCCTTATAGTGTAAGGACCTTGAGTTCCAAATTTCAAGTCATTCCGTTAATTGGGAGATGAGATAAGATATCGTGTAGCCTACACAGACGCACATTACACTCATACACACACACACACACACACACACACACACACACACACACACAACACACACACACACACACACACACACACATACAGACCAATACCCAAAAACCACTTTTTTGGACTCAGGGGACCTTGAAACGTATAGAAATTTAGAAATTGGGGTACCTTAATTTTTTTCGGAAAGCAATACTTTCCTTACCTATGGTAATAGGGCAAGGAAAGTAAAAATAAGTAATTGGACAAAACTGATTAAAACACTTCACGGAAGGCAGAAGCTGATAGAGGTGAATTGGAGTCCAGGAAAATCACCAAGTGTCAGAGTGATGGATACCCACAGTTAGTTCAGTGTATCAGCAGCTTATAGGTCACAATAAGAGATGAGAGATGACAATATGATGTAGAATGTTGAATTATATGGTTGACATGAAGCCACTAGTTGTGATGTTACTCAACATATTTCGATTCTATCACAATTAAATGTAGTCGAAATAATAATTCATTTTCGGTCTGTCATGAGGATCACAGCCTTCTCACTATATCACAATAATAAAATCGGAACTATAAATCTCAACTCAATATTCCTCTTCTCACTGTTCATTTCAATTATGAAAGTTATCACAATATTGGCTTATTCAAAGTAATTATTGTCATACATGACATCAAAACCTATCCAATTGTTGAAATATTATTTTGTGAATTGGAAATCTGGTCGCGGATTTAATTAATAAATATAATTGATAAAGCGAGAAGATCTCCAATGTACAAAGATGAAACGTGTGTTTTATCAGGTTTCGTGAAGGTAATATTATGGGTTTTAGCTCCATGCTATACAAACAAGAGTGAGTTGACTTTTGGTCTGTGAATCAAGGCTGCATGTGTTTTTCACATAAATAGATTTTGAATTTCTCTTTCTAGGCCCGTATACTTGAACTGTTTGTGAAGTGAGTTGTTGAGTTAAGGCATTGTTTACCTGAAGGATTTTGTCTTGAGAATTCCATTAGAGGCTGTCGCAGTCCGGGCAGTTTAAACCTATATAATTGTATTTTCAGGATTTGAATCTTGTAGGGGAAGCTGGTGGTTTTGATTCAATCAACTGGCAGAGTTTTTTTTTATTATAAATTCGGGAGTGTTTTAACTGGACCTTTGAACAGCAGGCCAAGGGGCTTTTGTTAAGGTAAAGTAAGATCTATAATTCTAAATAGTATTTTTTTTTTTATTGTTTTATTATCATAAATTGAACGACCACAGATCAGCAAAGCGAGTAGCCCTGAAATATTCACCTGATTATTTCGTAATAAATTCTAATTATAATTCTAATTTCGTAATAAAATAATGATAATAAACGATCTTTTCTTGTTTTTCATTTTCCCACCCTTACATATTTTGGTGGAGGCTTCTCCCGCCGTTCCACATCTTGATTACATAATTCATTGGATATGAATGACAGTGTGTTTATTATAACAGATAACATCTGCTAATTAATCCACAAACAGTGAACATTATTATGCTCTATCTCTCTTTCTCACTTCAAGCATTGATACATTCTGTACACTTGAGCCAAATCAGACTGTTTACCAATTAGAGCACAATATTCACTCGGCACTGAAAGGTATTTAATTCAAAATCTTCACGTGGTCTTCATTAAAATTATAAAAATTTGTAATTGTTGTAGCATGTATGGAACAATGTAATTAAAATAAAATAAGAGTTAAGGATAAAAATATTCAATTTTAAGATAGTAATATGCTCTAGTGATATGGACTATTTGGTAATATTAAATTGCATCATCACAGATTATTTGAAATCCACCAATAGGAAAAGATATTCAAATTTTATGCAAATTCAGAGTCAGAAGTATTGTCGAGAGAGAATAGGGGAAGACCAACTGCCCACTTGCTTGCCATAGACCGACCAAGACGCCAGCCATCACGAGAGCAATTGACTGAATCCCTTATAAAAATTAGATTTTATATATTGCCAAAGTTTAAATATCAAAGCCTTTTAATAAGTAATAACCCTAACTCAGTGGAGTCGCACTATGACATGAGTTATTGATTTAAATATCCCCATTGAAGAGGACGATAGCAGCCTACCAGAGAAGCACAGTACACACGAGGCGAAAACCATGCTACATCTCTATAATTTGTGAAAAATCTTCGCACGTGAGCTTTTGAAATATAATTTATTAAGAGAATCCTCAGTGCTACGAATAAATAGAAATTTCATAAAGCTAGCTTGTCGAAGGTATTACTTAAGAATCAAGCTTGATTTAGACTTAATTGCGCAAGTATTATCAATAAGGGAAAAGTGATATTAAAAAAAAAAAAAAATATATATATATATAATATATATATATATATATATATATATATATATATATATATATATATATATATAATCTATATACATATATAGATTGTGATGTGATATATTGATATCCTTGTTGGGTGATATTCTTACAAGAAATAGTATATTGGATATATACTGGAGCGGTTGCTAAAATCACTAGTTTGCAAATAAATTTGCAAAAAGTTAAGGCCGTCCGGCTCGCAAATATGCTGGGTTCAGACCACAGCTCTAGCTCAGTAGTAGACGCATGAATATTCCAAATATAATGAATCACCATAGGGTTCAATAACTGGTGATCAATAACTCTTACCGCTGCTTCCGTGAAGTTATTGAAGAATACCAATAAGGAAGTCAAAAAGATAGTTGGTGACTGATTATCAGTAACCATGTATTCAAGAAGAATAATGAAAATCAACTATGGTTTTAAATCGAGAATAATGAAAATCAACTATGGTTTTTCTAGTTGATCCTTAAAACGCTCGTCATGAATACAGGTATGCACCAATTTATCCTTTCGAAATTCCTTGACACTTACAACGCCAGTTCTTGAAGTTCTCTGGATCCTTATATGATATACTGTAGACTTATTAATGTAAGTATCAGTAAGATTTTGCTGGCTGAATAGTATTACTATCATCAAAGGATGATCAGTAATAAATGCTCTGAATAATATCAATATTAATTGATTCACTAATTATATATGCTGCAGAATAATAATGCTTGGTACCAAGAGAGCTCAAACTGTATATCACGAGATGAATTAGGAAATAATAAAAACTTCTAAGATCTTGTATGCTGACATTAAACATAAAATATATTCCCATAGAATAATATATATAAAATATTTCTTGATAATTACACTTTTCTTTGAATAAATAAATTCTCTAATATTTTAATAATTATCACAGGATTTATTAGCATTCACAGTGTTGTGAGCTGTAAAAATATATTTATTATTAATACTGATATATGGACTTCAAGTCAGTTCAGAATTAGACAAATTGGAACCTGTTCAGTTTATAAATTTGATAGAACATACTTTGATCAATGAATAATAATTAATAAAAGATAATAATTTAAAATCTCAGAGTATGTGTGTTCGTGCCGTGCATGGAAATAAGCTTCCTACATATATCAAATAAATTCATAAAAAGGGTTCTTATAACTTATATGATAGTGGTCGACATGTTGCGAATTTCTTAAATTTGAATAAAAATTTATATAGCGCTTTGATTAATTCCCCAACTCACTGATAAAGGCCTTAGTATTAAATGAGCTCATTTAAGATAATTTGCACACTCACTATAATGATGTTCTTGAAGTTCTCGTAGAATAATTAATTATCTCCAATAATTAATTAGCCCGATCCTTCCATCTCTGCAGGGCTCAAATATGGTCCAGATTTCTTACAAGTTTCTATCAGTATTAAAGATATATTTACGGGAATAAATTACAGTTAAGAACTCTTTAACACACACTGAGTTCACCAATAATCAAACATAAATTACATATACTTGACATTTAAAAAAGGGATTGGCTTGATGCTTTTAAAAATTAATTGGAAAAAAGACCCTATTCTCCATGTGCTCCGCATAGGTCGAGATCAAAAGCCAGAGAGAGCAATTCTCAGAAAAATTTCATCTCTTCCTTTAACGATTTGTAAGCTTTCCTCTGATTGGCTTTCTAATCTTAGTAAAACATGATGTAATTTGTTACTTAAGATTCAGGGTCTCTCCAACTTTGTTATACAAAGATAAATAAAAGTTTACAAATAAATAACTTAGATAATAGCCTGAGAACAATCCAATATATGAAGCTATAATGCGATATACATTTAATTTTTCATGTGAGCTTTGTGTACTCTTGGTTTTCATACTTTTTTAGATTTCAATAAATATTTGAGTAACAATAATAATCGTTGTTATCTTATTACATAAACCTTCCCTAATATATAGTATATACATTTTGTGAGTGAAAATTATAATTTAATTCATATTAGTTGATTGAGCAATCAGCTGATTTGTTCGATATCGATTCAATAAATTGTCGATTGATCTAAGATCGATTGATGTATTAAATCAAAACAAAGGATTCTAACTTCAAATTGTACAAGCAATTTTTTTTATAATCTGCCAATAATAAACAAGCCACTTTATAATTTCATTTTCTGCCAAAGAATTCTCATTATTGTTTAATTACAATTTTGCATGGTTCTCTTATCGCTTTATAGATAACATGACTACTCTTTATCATAAATAATATTCGATTTTATTTGAGTGGTACCTTGACTAGGCTATCTATTCTTTCAATTTCACAATTCTACTAGAGCTCAGTTATTTACTTCAAAGTTATTTTATGGTGTTAAGACACGACGTCATAATATATATATATATAATATATATATATATATATATATATATATATATATATATATATATATATAACTAAATGTTAAATTATATATCACTATTTGAAATAATTGAATATGCTCAGTTAATGAATTCAAAGATCAGTATTATTAGCATAATAAAAATTATAGAAGCTCAAGTTCACAAGATAAATTCTTTATCTAACTTCCACTGACGGCCGAACCTATGCCTTGAGATTTTATATTTAAAGTACCAAATATTATTGAATTGTTTTATATTATTGAAATTTTGAATTATAAAATTCTGATTCAATAAGCAGAAGCGAGTCAAATGATTGAATTATAGAAGTCAGTAAAATGTATGCTGATATAAAAATCATGAAAGTTAATAACTGATGCTATTAAACAAAATAGTGAGAATTTTAATTGAGTGATCTGTGATATTCTTGTTGTATATTTTCTCATATTATATTTGAATTATTTGTTTTATATATTATTTTTTGCTCATTGATTTTATTGTAATTATATATTTATTGATTGAATGGTGTTCTTTTCATTTTTAATCACGTCTTCATCCATGACCAATCTTGTACTAGTATTTTTATCTATTATTATTGACGCATTAATAGAAGTATCAACCAACTGTATCCTTCATCGAATAAGTTTGACAAATCAGTGATATAGGCTACAGTACCGATCATTAAATCTTCAGAAATAATACATTCTCAAGATTTATTCAAATGGTTCAACTCATTCAGTGAAATCAAATTAACTGAAATACATGGTCATAGTATTAAGTCGAAGCAGTATTACAGTCTCTTCAACATATATGATTGCGGAGCCAGTCAAGCCAGCGGTAAAGATTGCTGACTGATAGAGCAGCAGCAGTTTGCAACGATTGATAGCAGAAATTGGTATAAGCTCATCAAAGAGCTGGTAAGAATTATATTATATGGTATTTTTATTTCAGCATGTGTCAAAATATCAAAAATATTCAAATATCTCATGCTCCACCGACAGACTGCCAGCTGGGCACATGTAACCCTAGAATAACTTTATAATATTTAATATAATAATATGTATAGTATTACGTGGTATGAGACTTCATATACAGCTGATAGAAGGGGAAAACCGAACTGGCCAAGAATACAACAATGAAACACACACGTGGCAATAATATTGCGCACTCGATTTACGAAAATTAATTCAATCAGCTGATTGATAAGATTATTTTAAGCTTTCCAATGATTACAACATAAATGTTAGAATATGATGTGTCAATTATCTCAGTTTCATATGGCGTTCACCTTACCATGTTCATAACCTTACTTAAGGACTCGCCACACCAAGCTCGCCAGTACCGCCGAGGTAGTACCGCTGGTGGTAGTTTTCTCGGCTGAGCATGCCACACCGAAAAACGTCCGCTAGCGGTAGTCTCCGAGTAGTGAGTCTAGTAGTGGGGGGAGGGCGTGACTACAGCACTCAGCACTGCGCTACCTGTTCGAATCGCCTGCCATGTATTCAGGTTGAGCGCGCCACACTGAGCTCGTTTTGTCCGCCGTACTACCTCTCAGCGAACTTTTGTTTAATCGCCTAGCAGGCGGTTGTAGGTGGTAGTGCGCCGTACTACCGCCGCGGTAGCGAACTCGGTGTGGCGCGCTCAACCTGAATACATGGCTAGCGATTTTTAAAACTTCGCTACCACCGCGGTAGCGAGCTTGGTGTGGCGTGCCCTTTAAGGATCCTTTTTGAAATCCTTAGAGGCAAAATATCTCAAAATCCGTTCTAAGTACGCATCTAGCATGTTTGAAGAATATTTGTGCAAAGTTTTAAGTCTTGTCAAATCCCAGCCTCTCGTTGAAGCGTCATGTGTCACAGTCCAGCCCATGGGGAGGAAATGTGTCATAAGCTTACTCCAAGGGGGGACACGGAAATATATAATTTGAGTTGTATGACAAGGAACTAGGATTATAATCGTTTAACCATAAGTACAATTGCTTCGTATAGTAGGTCTTACCTTGTGTTGGCGAATATTGCAGCCTATTTTGCTCCGTAGAGAGGGGAGGACGTACAGTAAAAAAGTAATTAATAGTTAAAATGGTTAGATTAAATAAAATAATTGAACAATTATAGTATTTGAGGTTATGATTTAACGATAGGTAGTTGTAGGTTAGGTTGACCAACCTTTGTTTAATCGGATTGTCGGTACCATTTAATTCAGAGTATCTAAGTAGAATGACTGGTGTATGGATGGAACAGATTGAAAAAGTTAATTTGCTCAATAGAGGGTTTGGCGGTCTACAAAGGTAGCCGAAGTAAGGGATCTGAATTTCTAACTTAACGCTGTAGGTGGTTGTAATACAGTGAGATGGAATTAAATCCAATTTAATAATAAAATGCAGTTCAACTTGAATCTGCTGAGTGTAAATTATGCTGTCGCTAGGATCAGACGGAGATAGTGATTTTGGAGTGAACTTGTTCTCCAAATGATGACTAATATATCCAGAATCCAATAATTGTGCCGTAATTTGGAAAGATATTAGACCGCATAAAACAACAGACAGAATGGCAAATCCATGCGAACCAGGTCTCTGATAAGTACTATAGGTTGTATGAAGGCAAAGTGCTGAACCAAAATAGTAAATATTTCGAGTACCGAGTTTAATTCTAATGTTGTCTATACGATCTATTACCTCCCCCTGTGACGTTGATCGGCTAATAATGCAGGATTCACTTCACCTCGGTGTAGTAGGCTAGTGGGAGTCAATTTATTATTTGACTCTGCGAGATATTCCCAATAAAAAGATTTATTACTTGATAAGAAAATCGACTACCATTTACCACCAGAAGAAATAATAGTCTAATGATAGATACTATACTCGATAATGTCTGACTATTGTAAAACAGGATGTGTCCTGCACGATCAATATGTGTCAGTTGAGAAAGAACGAATTTGGAGGTATAATGAAGTAAACCCAGTTTAACAAAACGGTAATATGGATATATTCTGAGAGGTAAACTGTTACAGCAAATATTGAATAAATTAATGAACAGATTATACAAATTATGACTTTCAGTAGATACAGAATGAATATTGAATGATAGCGGATTTGAATCTCTAAATTATAAATATTATATAAAAAGTTCGGTACTCTTTGATTAAACAAAATAAAATGGATAATAGCCCTTGGAAAGGGTCATAAACTGAAATAGTTAAACAAGAAAAAACAAGTTAATACAAAATGGTGATTCAGAAAATAGAACAAACTGATAATTAAAATTATTCTCAGGGTGTGGTTTCGCCTAAGGAAAATAGACCTTTTGGCTAAGTACAGCTTGGATATTTAAATTTATTTAATATTAAGAAAATTAATTATGATAACTTTTGTACCCTTAATACTATAGTCATGACTTTCTCAAATGGACGAATTTATACGGTGTACAATTTTCGCAGATTAATGGGGATCCCCTTTTATATATTCGAATAACTTACGTAGACTTTTGTTTCCGTTTTTTGGTTTTCGAAATATATTCGGCCGTAGAATATATCGTTCCGGCTGGATCCTTCCACGTGGCGAAAAATGTTGAACAGACTTCACTAATGTAATTTCGGGGTTTATTTAAATGAAATTTAAAATCTTAGTATCACAATTATTATAGGAACTTTGGAACAACTTTTTTAAAACAGAAAGACGAAGATTGAATTACATTAAACAGAAATTAAAGCTTTTGAACAATTAAGTACGTGGACTAGGTCTGCATCCTACCGATGATCCTTGCAAAATGGCCTCGAGTCTCCCTCTTCTAATTTCCACTTGGGTTTCTTCTTCAAATTTTATCTCGCCAAATTTACATATTAATTCGGGATTGGTCCGATTCTGTGACGTAACCAATACGCTGAATGGGTGGTGTCACTGTGTCCAACTTTAAAGCTTTTAAATAGGGCGAAATTCCTGATTTTAAGTTGTTCCAAATTATCATTAAGTTTATATAATTATAATAATACACAAATAAATAATAGAATTCGTCTATGATGATATGCATTTAAAATTGGCTTCGATGGATAGCTAATGATTATAGAACATAGACATGCTTTTATAACATAAAGTAGACATAATATAAGAATATATATGCTCATAACAATAACGAACACAATAATAAATAAATACTTCTTCCTTTTTTTTGTTTATATGGTTTTTTATGATTACTGATTTATTTATTGCATACTTTGTAGGTTAGATAACAGTCGTCTATCTACCTCAGATAAGATTGGAATGTTTTTACGGTGATAGAAATTATTTCGTTCTCATAACGGCCTATGAATAAATCTATTGTGAAGTTTGAGGGCTGTACAATCATTGGTACATCACAGCCTGTAGGCCAATCAGTTTTAGCTGTAGTGTGATTTTACGTAAAAAATTTCGAAAAAAGCCCTCTTTTGAACCCCCTGTGCTCCTGATCGGAATTTTTCTGCATAGATCTAATTATTTTTCGTAGCTGAACAAAAAAGTTCCTCATGACTTTGCTGTGAAATGAGCGGTTATGAAGTACAACATTTTTGGGGGGCCCAGCTCCCTTAGGGGGGAAAATTTCTGAAAATCCTTTCTTGGTGGATGTTTTGAGGCTACCATGAACAATTGTGCAAAATTTCAAGTTTTTAGGCTCAGTAGTTTGGGCTGTGGTGTGATTTCAGTCTGTCGGGGCTTAGCCTTTTATAGATATAAGAGAAGAGATGACTACTCTCGTTGAATGAAATCATATGGAAGTCAATTTATATTGATAACAAGATCTTGTTAATAACAGGGAATTTTCTGTTAGAAACATGAGTTATTAACTTTTGTCAAGAGAAATTTTTGAAGATTTAGTCAAGTTAATAACTCGTGTTATTAACTCCGGTGTAGATGCAGCTTAACGGTTCTGGCTTGTTGAAATCCATGTTTGTTCTTTCAAGAGAATAAATAGAACGATAATCATCCAATTAATACTCACTCAGTCCTTTCGTTATCATTCTCCTTTTCTGTTCAATTCCTTGACTGCGTCATGTTTGAAATATCTTAATAAATTCTTAATCATTTAAGAATTGATGAAACCTTTTTCATTTACATCGATAACAAAAACTAAACTAAGTGATCAACGTATTATAAATCGAACAGTTATCATGTGATTGAATAACATCACAGAAGGGTTCTCATAAATCATGTGAATAGGGAGTAATTTATTCTCAAAAACCATATAATACAACTGTTATGCTGTTTGCCTGGATTGTGCTGTCCTCCTCATGAACTTTGACGCATCATAACTCCTCTGTTTGTCTTTCGATTTCGCTTAGTTAAAGCTCATTCTGTGAAGAATATCGATTCCTTCCTGTCGTATCCTTATCAAATTTCATGTTAAATCGCCCGATTTCAAGTAAACTTGACGTGAATGTTTGGCATCCACTCCTGTCCTCCATATGCGCATTATCATAATTATTATTATGATGCTTCATTGCTCGTTGATCCCCTTGGCTGGAGGTTCAGCACAAGCGCAGTAGCAACAGAAATTACCACTGCTAAGTTTTTGACACGTAAATTGTCGCATAAATTATTCTGATAACCATCTGTCTGACGTGGATTTTTATCGAATCTAAGATGTCTCAGTAGTTTATCAACTATTAGAGCACGTCGTTTCCAAGATTTAGTTTGGGTGAAATTTAAAAACTTATATTCTCATGTTGTTAGTATATTATTTTTAATCGTTTAAATGGAATAAATCAATTATTGATTGATTGATAAAGTGTCCAGTTGCCTTCTATTGAGACGATGGGCAGTGCAGTCATAATTTTGCGGGCGATTCTCATTTTGTTGGTCATTTTCCAGGATGGGTGAGTTTTGAAATTATTTCAGTGGAGTATATTGTGATATTTCCAACAGTACTCGAGCTATTCGCTCTTGAAAATGTGAAATTATTGAAAGAGCAGGGTTTCATTCTTTTTTTTGGCTTTTTTTCAGGGGTTATAAATCTCCAACAAACAACAATGCATCGTAACATGAATGCTTAAAGAATTTTAGAGTAATTGACCGAGCGTAATGAGATCTATGTTTTAACTCGGATTTTCTTTTGTCTGTCTGTATGTAACGCAATCACGGCCGAACGCGTTGATATAATTCTATTAGATTTGGCAGAAATATTCCTTTTTCAACTGTGCATTATTGTATACACAAGGTTCTTTGAAATTTTGCATTTCGAGGACAATATTAAAATAAAAAGGAATTCCTCCATACTCCGATGTAACTATATATATCATCAACTCTGATAAGATATATGATTGATCAGACTATAATATAGTAGAATATAATATATTATATATATATAGTAATAATAATATATAGAATTATCCATAATCAATCAGCTGACAAGTGATTAAACAGATGTCTGGAGAATCCAGTCCATTTCTGTATTTCTATTCAAGGTCTATAGTTTCAATCAAATACTTTAAAGAGGTATGCATCTTTAAGGTCTTTGGTTTCAATATTTTGTTTTGCAGTGATGGTATTATAAAATGTGCCATGGCTTACTTTAGATAAAGGCTGGAGCGCACAACTTGGCAACTCCGCAGTAGAGCTCAGCTTCAGGCCGAGAAAAGTGAATTCACTTGGGTAGACTCCCAATTAACTATCAGCTTTACGCCCTTCATCAAATACCAATACTGAGAAATTCAATTCAATGGTAGTGAAAAAATATATAATATTAACTGATAGACTAATTTTAACTTTAGGAGTTTCTAGGAGTTTCAAGTATAATGCCTAGCTTGGCAATATATTTCACTGTACTTACTTTCTGTGTCTGTATTTCCTACCAGCAATTTTAACGATCAAATGTATTTCATTAATAGATGAAAGTATTGAATAGTATCTTCTAAATGTAAAATGAAAATATGAAAGTCGAATATCGTCTTTTTTAAAGAAACTTCTGAATTTAATGCATTCACTTTTTGAGCATCTATAACCACTAACTATACACCGTAATGATAATCGATAGTTCAATAATATCTATGAAAGGGAATATATTCTACTACCATTTAGTTTTTGTTCGTAATAATATCCATCAATTTATATTAAAACACATCATTAAGTACCCTACCCTTTATTATTATTTTTTCTTTTAAACAAGACTTGTTTCAACTCATCTTTTTTTATTTAGGAAAAATGGCTTTAGATGAGTTGGAACTAAAGTCTGTGATATATTACTTCTAACATGAATAGGAGAAACCCATTTCTCCCTCCACAGTTTGTTGCATAGACACAGACAGAAATCCTGCGCACAATTGAATGCACTGTGTCATTTCCTCCATGTTCTTGTGATGGAAACATCTCTGTAACATACACAAACCAATATACCTGCTGACCAGTAAACGACTTGGAACATTGCCAGCAATAGCTTCGAGAAAGACCTGTGTTAAAAGTGATATTTCTCTTGCACTTTAGATGTGTTTTAGAAGAAAAAAAATCTGGTGTGGCGCACTCACACAACTCTCCTTGAAGTTATGAAAATTGATCACCTGACGCCAGTGTTCCCGCGCATACTAGTTTACTATTCAAAGATCTGAGCCAGCTGGTGATGGGACAATAACGCTGGATACACACGAGATCTGCTATCTCTTCATAGTGAATGATTTAATAGAATCAACAGTTGCCAACAGTTTGCAATTGAATAATCACATTTTCTCAAATTTCAAGCTTATTTACAAGTTTAGAATTCACATTTTACATTTGTTCTCAATAAAACTTTATTTTGAAACTATTATTTTAAATTTATATATCATCTCTATTTAAATAATCCATTTATCTGTTAATTTTGTCAACTCAGCCTCGGTGACACCATGGAACATACAACACAATCATTTACGATAAATTCTCAGTCAAAAAGTTGTCTGTATATCGATTACTCTGATATTTACTATAAAGTTTTATAGATCTCAAATTGAAGATTCGATTCCAATCAAGAAAAAATGTAATATTACAAATACCCCCCTCTTGACATAAAAGATTTTACTGTTTGAAAATTTAAAGAAAAAAATTACATTGACCCAAATGGAAATTGTTGAATTGTAAATTCGAGAACAGTAACAATTTTTTCTATAAAAACATTACATGTCATCCTATAATATTGAAAATTATTATGAAAATTCATCAATAGCATTTTTGTTATATGTTTCCAAACAATATTTCAAAGTATAGAGTATCAAAATTACTTTTGATTTAGCTTTATAATTTAAAGGAAAATATCTCAACAGAAAGTTTAATATATAAAGAATAGTTTTTTGAAATTGCACATAAATTCAATAGATAGAAAAATTCAATTTTTATTGCATAAAAAAAAATTTAGTATGTTGAATAAAAATTATTATTATTTTTTTTTTTAAATGAATTGATGAATTGTTACATTCAATTTTCACATAAAATTTCAATAAATCAAAAAATGTTCATTTCTTTCACTATTGACGCGGTTGATTTTATCGATGCAAATTTTGGAAAACAGTCCGTTAAGGCACTCAGTATGATTTTCAGTTAAGTGTGACTCCAGTGTGATGACGTTAGTGTTGGGCTGATCCGAATACTCGTAGTGTTGGGCTGATCTGGATGCAGGTAGTGTTGGGCTGATACTTGTAGTCGACTGATGCATATCAAACTCGATACAGGTGACATCTCAGTTAGCATTGCCTCATGCTTGTAGTAGACGGCTGCATACCAAACTCGATACAGGTGACATCTCAGTTAGCATTGCCTCATGCTTGTAGTAGACGGCTGCATACCAAACTCGATACAGAGTCACGTAAATTTTGTATCATATTTGTATTAAATTTCAGGCTTGAAATGACAATGTAATTTGTTTTTTGGAAAAGAGATAGACGCTGCATACAGGATTAACTTAGGTGAGGATTAATTTAGGTAAGGTTTGGTTTTTTGATATTTTCAGCTTTCAAGGTTTAGAGTTCTGCATACAGGAATAATTTAGGAGAGGATTTTTGAATCAATTCTTTCATGATACTGTGACTGCTATTTTGAATTCAAAGTTGCGAATGTGAACATGGATGGCAATTACCTCCAGGTAATGTGGTAGTGTTGAAGTTTGAGATACATGGTCAGCAATAAGCATTGGCATTGTCATTGGTGTATGCTTTGGTGTCGGCATTGGCATTGGCATTGTCGTAGGCATTGGCATCAACATTGGCGCAGGCATCGGCGTAGATATTGGCATTGGCATCAGCACAGGCATCGGCATAGTTATTGGCGTAGATATTGGCGTTGACATTGACATCAGAGCAGATATTGGTGTTGATATTGGCATAGGCATCAGTGTAGATATTGGTGTAGTTATTGGTGTAGATATTGGCGTAGATATTGGCGTTGGTATTGGTGTAGGCATCAGCGTAGATATTGGTGTAGTTATTGGTGTAGATATTGGCGTAGATATTGGCGTTGGTATTGGTGTAGGCATCAGCGTAGATATTGGTGTAGTTATTGGTGTAGATATTAGTGTAGATATTGGCGTTGGTATTGGTGTAGGCATCAGCGTAGATATTGGTGTAGTTATTGGTGTAGATATTGACATCAGAGCAGATATTGGCGTAGTTATTGGTGTAGATATTAGTGTAGATATTGGCGTTGATTTTCAATTGATGAGTCACACTAGTTCGAAAATCACCCAAATGTTCTTAACACTCTTCATGGCATTCACTTGTTGCCGATTTCAAGATTCACATGATAATTATTTCAATGTTAATGTCCATGCTGTACCTGTTATCTCAAAATGCTTATAAACTAAAAGGAAAATTTTGATTAGGCTATCAATACAATCTAATACACATGAAAATTATTTCTAAGTATATAATCAATATAAAATGAAATTTGTTAACATCTTATTATACAGTCAGCAATACATATATTGTGAATTTGGAGACATCAATTACAAAATTTTAATAGAAAAAAAATTTCATTTTCATTTATTCACTGTTCAAATATTTTATAAAAAGCAAATTATTCAATATTATTAATCATCGTTTGTTGGATACTATAGTTTATTTCGACTTTTCAATGTTCTAAACACAAACTACATTTCATGACAAAACTTTACTATCAATCATTAAACAAGAAATCATTCAAAACATCAATAATATTTTGCTTCAAAGGCAATCAATATTCATAAGTAATCTGCATCTATGGCAATCAACATTATTAATCATTATTTTGCATCTATGGCAATCAACATAAGTAATCAACACAAAAAATATTATCTCATTACTGCCTCTCTAAGTCATAACCTCTGTTATTCCTTCTTTAGGCAATAATGGGTTTCCATCTCAAAAAACAATCACATACCAGCAAAATTCTAATCAACAAACCCCACTAAAAATTCTACATACACTCCAGCATCCATTTCAAGTGATAATCAATCATATCAAAATTTATAGAATAAACAGTTTTTTTTAAATTTAGAAAAAGACATCAATTACAAAAACTTTAGTGGAATTTTAACCTTTAACTCATTTCAATTAATAATATGACAAGACGTTTTTATTTAATGAAAACATTATTATTCAAGTTAACTTTCATTAATACATCTCATATATATGGTGACACAATTCATTAATACTTTCAAATTTTGAAGTTTTATTATTATAACAAAAGAATTTATACATAAGATTAAATTTCAGCATGTTCTAAATTGAACCATTTATTTTTTAAATAAATTCAGAATTTGAAAACTGTATAATAAGTACAAACATTTCAATATTACAATACAAAGATGATCAAGATGGATAATGGGTAAATAAGTTCCCTAAAAAATACAAACAAGAGAAAAAGAAAATTGGGTAAATAAATTTCCTAAACAATACAAGGAAGAGAAAGATTAATTAGAGCCTATCCTACATGTCAGTACTGAACTTTCATAAGGAAGTATATTTAATAAAAATATACTGAAAATGAGACATAATTTGCTCTGAAAAACCTAATTACCTAATATGATACTTGACAAAGAAAATAGACATAATTAAAATATATAATACATGATGAAAAAATATACCGCAAGCAAACAATTATTTACACTACTATGGATAGATTTTAGAAAAGTTAAGTTTTATCAACAATTTAAAGATTAGGAAAATAAGCTACTATTTCAACTTCCAAAATTATTTCAGAAAAATACAAATTTAAATGACTATGGACGAGATTGGTTAAGATATGCATCATAGAAGAATTTTACTGAACATTACACAAAGACAGGAAAGAATCAAAATTTGAAAAGATTAAGGGCCAAGAAAAATAGGCTACAGGAAAGAAAAAAGACACAATTATGGACTCTTACCATACATAGTATTTACGGTCATTGCTATTCTGAATCCCGGCATGACACAGGATTCCTAATCATTGTGTGCCGGGGAATACCCTTTCATCATGTGATTCACAGTCATCATCTTGTAAATAAGCAACTTGAAACAACCTTTGAATACTAACACATCAATGGTGACTTTGTGCTTTGTTTTCTTCAAGAACATGATTTTACTCATGGGTTCATTTGTTTCAACAAAGCCATTTTGCTTACAAAAGTCAGTCATGTTCACTAGATAATGCTTTGCATACACCTTTTCAATTTTCAGTTGAAAGTTGAATTCATCAACTTGATACAAAGCAAGATTCATTTTGTTTACATTGTTCCTAACCTCTACAGAAACCTGTCTCATGTAAACATTCACTTTACTTATTGTTTTCCTAACTATCAATTTGGCAATACTACTTTCTTTACTGTTGACTTTCAATAAAGACAACTCCCTACCTACTACATTACTCAATTTTACTATCTCACTAGGATTTTCTTTTTCAATAACATTAACTAGGCCTACATTATCTGAAATTTGAAATAATTGATCTTGTATCTTAACACTACTATCATCCTGCTTCAATTTGCTTTCATCTTCATGATTATCTATCAATGTTTCATGTGTACCTTTTAATAGAAGGTTTATACTAACCTGCTCTAGTCTTATACTAGTACATTCTTGCTTCATATCATCAAACCTAGCACTTTGATCTTGTTTCAAATTATCAATCTTAGCATTTTGCTCATCAATCTTAGCATTTTGCTCATCAAACCTTTGTGTTAGGAATGCTATAAGATTTATATAATTTTTAGCTCCTACCATACTTGTTTCATTTGATATTTTTACTACTTTCTCATGAATTGTTACATTTGAAACGTTTTCACTTACAGCTACACTATTGTTTGAGTCATTGTTTAAGGTTAGGTCTAAATCTTGTGATTCTTCATCTAAGTTTTGAATGTTTTCACTGGATAAAACTTCATTATTTTTATTGTTCTCCATCTTGCTACTGTGTAAAAAATATTTACTCATTAGAACCTGAACTTTCTCGAACCGATTTCCCACTCAGCAGCATCTCCCATTCATAATTCATCAAGATATCTATCCTACCAGTAATTTTTTATAACCAGGGATATATTTTGTAGTTTGAGTCCCACCAGGGGTACCATTTGCCGTGCTACCAATTTCTCCTAAATCGGTTGGATAGCTATTTATCACCTATTAACCTAAGGAAAGTTATCGGCTCCAACGTAATAGATTCTTGATAAACTATGAATGGATCTATCACCTATGAATGAGAAATCCAGTTTTCAGAGCAAACCAACTTATAATCTTCAGAAGGATTTTGGCAATATACAAAACAATACCTTATACACTTAAGCATCTAAAATCATTACAAGCTAAAATACTTATCCAGTTTATATAGTTGAAAACAATGGCTATAGGCTTGTAAACACACAAAACAATTAATTATAGACAAAATTAGAACACTATAAACTGTTCAAAACTCAATTTAAAACATTAAAAATTCACTTAAACAGAAACATATTCAGAGAGCACAAAATTAGAACACACACAGCCAGCCATCATTTTTAGAGAAGAAGGAAGCCTCCTAGCAAAGAGCAAAAGACACCTCAAACCAGTGACGACTTCACGGACACATCACCAAAAAATTATAAATTACAAGTTTAGAATTCACATTTTACATTTGTTCTCAATAAAACTTTATTTTGAAACTATTATTTTAAATAACGTTTAGTTGAGTTTTTTTTTGTAAATTGAATAACTTTCTCAAAATTGATATTTCAGAATTTTTTTAAAAATTTCCTTGTTTTATTCAATCAACTATATCATGAAGAATTTATCCTTCAAATCTCATGGATTCATCTGTTACCGATTTTAAAATGTTCTGTCCAAAAAATTTCAACTTTGGGCGCTCATATCTCAAAAAGTAATGATCGGAAAAAAATGTTTTTTTAAGAAAACTTTTTCATTTTGATAGCGTGATAATATACAAATCGAAAAAAATTGAAAAATAGCACCAGTAGAAAGTTTATTTTTAGCCTTTGCTCAGCATTAAGATGTAGACTGCAACAGAGTATTAGGCCTACTTAACTTGCTAAGTAATTAATACTACAATTTCTATAAGTCGTTTAACACACTACCTGTTTAATTAAGTAGAATTCGTCTGACCTTTGCATGGGGTAATTCCTTCACCAATTCTTCAAGATCTGGGGACTGAACGAGCTATTTGATGTTTGCTAGACCAGTCATATGTTCCTGGGACATTGTTGATCATTGTAGACCAATCATTTGTTCATTAGCTCGAGGTTGGAAAAGCTTCTTATATAATTTTACTATTCATATTTGTATTATGAATTCATTGTATATTTGTATTTTAAAATTTTCCGTTTCTTAAAATTTGCCGCCCCCAAAACCTGCCGCCCTGGGCGGCCGCCCGGTCCGCCCACCCCTGGGGCCGGGCCTGAGCTTTACGCCCTTCATCAAATACCAATACTGAGAAATTCAATTCAATGATAGCAGAAAAATATATAATATCAACTGATAGACTAATTTTAACTTTAGCTCTAGGAGTTTCAAGTATAATGCCTAGCTTGGCAATATATTTCACTGTACTTACTTTCTGTGTCTGTATTCCCTACTAGCAATTTTAACGATCAAATGTATCTCATTAATAGATGAAAGTATTGAATAGTATCTTTCAAATGTAAAATAAAAATATGAAAGTCGAATATTGTCTTTTTTAAAGAAACTTCTGAATTTAATGCATTCACTTTTTGTGCATCTATAACCACTCCTAATATATTCTACTACCATTTAGTTTTTGTTCGTAATAATATCCATCAATTTATATCAAAACACATCATTAAGTACTCTACCCTTTATCATTCTTTTTCCTTTTAAAACAAGACTTGTTTCAACTCATCTTTTTTCATTTAGGAGAAATGGCTTTAGATGAGTTGGAACTAAAGTCTGTGATATATTACTTTTAACATGAATAGGAGAAACCCATTTCTCCCTCCTCAGTTTGTTGCATAGACACAGACAGAAATCCTGCACACAATTGGATGCGCCGTGTCATTTCCTCCATGTTCTTGTGATGGAAACATCTCTGTAACATACACAAACCAATATACCTGCTGACCAGTAAACGACTTGGAACATTGCCAGCAATAGCTGGAGGGGAGTGTTGGTGCATCGCGTTGCAAAGCTCTCTCACTCAGACACAAAAGAAGGAGAATGCTGTTAGTTAGTGGGAGTGATTAGTGGAGGATAGAGTATCGGACCTCTCAATCTTCGAGAAAGACCTGTGTTAAAAGTAATATTTCTCTTTCACTTTAGACATGTTTTAGAAGAAAAAATCTGGTGTGGCGCACTCACACAACTCTCCTTGAAGTTTTGAAAATTGATCACCTGACGCCAGTGTTCCCGCGTATACTAGTTTACTATTCAAAGATCTTAGCCAGCTGGTGATAGGACAATAACGCTGGATACACACGAGATATGCTATCTCTTCATAGTGAATGATTTGATAGAATCAACAGTTGCCAAAAGTTTGCAATTGAATAATCACATTTTCTCAAATTTCAAGCTTATTTTCAATTTTAGGTGAAAATGTTACAAGACATTAATTGAAGAGATTTCCATGCTTGATCTTTTCCACTCGAAATTTCTCGTTTAAATTATATCTGAGACCTGATAATTGGAAATCTAAAATCAAACTTTGCATAGATGGGGCGGAGCTCCTGAAATTTTAACAGATATGGGACTTGTAGCAGTTGATATAGCTTATCAATGACTATTTTAGGTAATAAATTTGATCGAAATCATTGGGGCCATTTTCGAGAAAATCGCGAAAAACTCTGTTTTTGACAACATTTTCGCCATTTTAGCCGCCATCTTGAATTGTATTTGATCGAAATTGTTCATGTCGGATCCTTATATTGTAAAGACCTCAAGTTCCAAATTTCAAGTCATTCCGTTAATTGGGAGACGAGTTATTGTGTACAAAGACACACACACACACACACACACACACACACACACACACACACACACACACACACCACACACACACACACACACACACACACACACACACACACACACACACACACACACACACACACACACACACAACACACACACACACACACACACACACACACACACACACACACACACACACACACACACACACACACACACACACACACACACCACACACACACACACACACACACACACACACACACACACACATACCAATACCTACTATTACTTCAGGCCCTACAACTAATTAATGACGTCATAACATTTATTCTTCCTAGATCATAGTAGTTTATAGTAGCTTATCAATGTAACTTTTGTTACTGTATCGATTTTTTATTGGATGTAATATTATATAAATTTTAGATTAAAGACATTTGTATTTTATTAAATATAAATTCTATTGAAATAAAAATACTTTATTACACAAATGCAATAATTTATCCATACTTTCAGCTTGATAGACATAGGCCTACTCGATTCAGTGATATAGAGCTATTGATAAATTCATCTCAACCAAAAATACTTAATAATAACCTGTATCAGAATCGTAGGAGAGGTAAATCAAAGATAAACAAAATAAGATGTAACTCTTTTTTAGAAAATAGGCTCCCCCAAACCTGAACACATTGAATCTGTGGTACAAAGAAACCCATCAGGAGAATGTTTTTCAGTTAGGTAAATCCTTTATTAGGATGTTATGGACAGTTCCAACACTTTGCATTTACTTTTAAATTTATTAGTTTAAAAGTTTTTTCACACACTTTATTTACACTGTTATTTCACATTTCAATAATAATTACACTGTTATTTCACATTTTATTTATACTGTTCTCCCAAACTTAATTAAATTTTCCACTCACACGTTATTTACACTGTTCTTCTACACTACTTCATGTAAACCGCGTTGTTTTGTAGAATTGAAGTTCTTCCTTCTTCTCGCTCGTATCCATTTTCTTTTCAAAGTTTCATCTTTTGAAAAATGAAATACCATACGGAAACTTTTGGAGACTTGTTATAATTCCCGCGACAATTATAGGTACACAACATTATCCCATGATTTAAAACCCCAAATTCATTATTACTTTTCACAAACGAATATTAGAAGAATGATAAACAAAACATATTCATTGAAATGGAAGACCGTGAAAATTGAATTTGTAATTCTTATTTTTTTTTCAAAATTTATCATAACTTCTCCAAGATAAAATTTTATTAGAGTGCTGGATTAATGTTGTGGTTCTCACGGTATCGGAGTAGTTTCATGATGTAATTCCGCGCATTATGTAATTAAATTCTCATATTTCCTCTATTGTTTTCCAACGTTTTCCTTGAGTACTTGAATTTTTGTAGACGAAAAATCATCATAAAAAATCAGATGAACGTCCATTCTATTGCTGAGTCTTCTACTTTGATTGAGGGGATTTTCCTATATTCTGTCTTTGTTAGTTGTATTCCTTTCTCGTTCTATTGAGGGAAATTTATTGTCGTCCCCACCACTTCCTTCGTAATCGGTATTTTTTTGGCTTCATTGCTAGCCCTGATACCTATTTTTTGAGCCTGATTCGGTCGACTTGGAGACCTGAACAGGAGACCGCTTTTAGATTCTGTTGGGTACAGACATGTTTTTGAGCTAAATTATATCTTTGTCATCTATATCTTTGATTGAATCATGACATACTCATCTTGTTTCTCGTTCTCTCCTGGAGACTAAAATTATATAATCGGGGATCATGTATTCCATCAGTTTTTAATCGTTTATCTTTTCTTCAATAACTTATTCATGGAGTATTTTATCCAATTCAGAGCGGTTGACTGCTGCACTTTATTATTATTGTAGGCTATGGATTAGTAACAGTCGAAAACCCATTTAAGGGTTTTTTTGTGTGTGTGTATTCTTGAATACTCATTCGAGGATCGAGCTGTAAATATGCCTTGCTGTCGAACGAGGGCTTACGAATTCGCCGACCGAGATGGCCGGTGATATCGGACATCTGATCTTGCCGTGCGGGGCTGAAAGACGATCTTCGATCTGACGCCACTAGCCCGTTGCCTGGAGGCCATCACCCTTCATCCTCATCCATCACCCTTTGGACATCGGACTCGAGGACGACAGATCTTAGATAAGTACTTGATACCCTCACTACAATATCAGATGTGCCTCCGTTAATTTTGTCTCTTAAAGATTGGTTTAATTATAAAAACAGGATAAGCATGAAGAGCATCTTCAATATCAAGATCCATGTTTATCTATTCATTTATTTGGCAAGCACAAACAGTACAATGATCAAAGAAGAAAAAATAGGCTATTCCCTAAAACTTTTCCAATTTCCTAATTTAGTTTCAAATTGTCCAAATATTATACATAGGTTATGTCCATTTCAATTTCTACACCAAATCACAATCCGAGAATATAGTTTAGAATAAAACAAACAATTTTGAATTTGAATAGATTGATAGTAAAAATTTCGTGAAAATATGAAACAAACTTTAAATTCACAAAATAAAGAATGAAACCACTTAAAATTTTTTGAGCTCGAAAATATCACGTTCACCTTAGCTACATAGCAGCTGTTTCATGTTGACAATAGATGACATTCAGTTGACGAGTATTTGCTATTCCCAAAACGAGCAAGTGCTCGGCAAACCACGCATGTGTGTAGATGTGTGCTCGTTAATCGGAAAATATCAAGACGAATAGTTCGCCGAACGCCGAACATTCGCTGCTTGCCGAATGACACATGTCTGGAGCCGGCTTGAAATGTTATACACTCTTGGTGAGATATATAGGTAGTGTATCCGATAGATTTCTTTGTAGGGTCTGGGTGGAATCCAGTTCCCTGTCGATCTCAATCTATAAGTGCTACTAGCTGGATTAAGTTTACCACGTCTAATGAAAAAGATCAAAAACACTTTATAGAAATATCTTAGTGGGAGAAACCCCCATTCTTTGAATAAGGGTATGAACTTATGGTGCTTCTTAGCTAAGGTCCTCATGACATATTTATGTCCTACAATAAGTAGTTTGATATTGGAATAGTATGCACCACCCCATACTGCGATTCCATATTGTAATCTGCTTTCTATCAGCACGTAATATAGAGAGCACAAAATATATTCAGGAAAGAGATAGCGGATGTGATATTACATCCGAAATATTGAATTGAGGTGATTTTTCAATTTATTAATATGCTAACAACAAGTGAGGCTTGAGTCCATAATTATTCCAAGGTATTTGGTTTGTTTTACTACAGTTATGGAATTGCATTTACAATTCATGTAGGGATATTTGCAAGAAGCAGTATGCAATGGAATACACAAATTAGGTCTAGCAGCGTCTTTAACATTGAAATTGAAATTTATTCACAACACTGACATATTTTACAAATATTTTTACAATGCAATCATTTTGCATAACATTAGATCGCAGCTCATTAACTATTATGTTGGACTCTTCTGCATTTAGTTCTAAGGAATTTAATTGAAACCATGAGCTTAAAATTGTAGATCTCCCGTGAGCATTTGAAGTAATTGGTCTTTTCTATCAGCACAGTAGCTCAGCGCGGTATCATCGGCAAATGCAGTTATGGCCCATGGAGGCCACTGTTGCACAAGTCATTAATATAAACAAGAAATAACTCAGCAGAAAGTCCTGATCCCTGAGGTACACCACAAGTGATAGACGTTTTCTCACTAAGTGCTTCGCCAATTTTAACTTGTTGAGTTCTATCCCCCAGGAAACTCTTGAACCAGGCGTTGCACACACCCCTCACTCCTGCATTGCACAATTTAGTAATTAATATATCATGTTTAACCGTATCGAACGCTTTTCGTATGTGAAGGAAGAGGCTAGCACACTTCTTGTTCTCATTTATGCCATTGTAAATTTCGGAAGTTAGTTTCAGCATAGCATCTCAGTATTGTGACCTTTTTGGAATGCAAACTGGTTCTCACTATGAAAACATTGTTTTGTTAAAAATTTAACAACCTGATACGAACTAGTTTTTCCAGAATTTCAGCAAACACAGATAATAGTGCTATCGGTCTGTAATTGTTTGGGTTTTCTCTATCCCCATTTTTAAAAATTGGAACAATTATGGCATTATTCAGTTGATTGGGATATTTTCCTGAGGTCATACTAAGATTAAATAGATAACTTGGGATGGAGGATATTTTTTCAACCACGTCTTTTATCAAATCAATTTTCAAATTGTCAAAGCCAGGAGCCTTTCTCGACTTCATAGATTTTACAATATTTTCAACTTCATGGCTCGATACAGGCATGAAAAACATAGATGAGAATGAGCGACTGCTCGTTAAAGGGACTTCGTTTCTGGAATGATCTGAGTTTTTTTGATTTCTGTAAGTAGTATTGGGTTTTTCTTGCGTATTACTTGAAATTTTAACAGTGTTACTTTATTCAATTCATTTGCAATTTCTATTTTTTCACTCAGCAACGCGCCTGTCATTGATTTTATTCGATTTACCTCTTTCTTTGTGTTCGTTTCGCCGATCAGATTATTAATGATTCTCCAGACTTCTTTCACATTACCTCTTAGATTGGTTGAGGTTTTTTGAAAATGAATACATTTGGAGTTTTGAATTTGAATTTTGATTTTATCGCGAAGTTTCCTGTATCTTTTGATAAGGCTTACATTATAAAGTTGTACTAATGTCTTTTTATGAAGATTATTTTTTGTTTCTATACTTCTCAGCAGCTGAGGAGTTGAGCAGGGTTTATCTAGGGGTGTAGAATAATTCTTTTTTCGAACATTTACTTTACTAGAGTCCTCAATACAGCTATTGAAAATACAAAAATTTCTCAAAAGCAATGTCTATGTCATCAGTATTATAGATACTAGACCAATCCGTCTCTGCTAGCTTATTATTTAGTAACTCTTTGTTGATTATTTTATATTCAGGGCTTAGTTTCTTATTATATTTAAACTTTCCCGTTGTAATATTCATATACAACTCCAGTGTACAATGATCAGTGATTCCACTGTTCTGGATTTTAGCAAAAGGATTGAAATTGAGGATTTCATTTGGTAATACTGGATGAGAATAAGATCAATGCAAGAACAAGAGTTGAATGAAGCACGTGTTGGTTCATCTACATGGGAGTTGAAGCTAAAGCTTGCCATGATATACCTATATTTATCGGTTTGGGAATTGGAGTTAAGTAGGTCAATGTTCACATCGCCAGTAACAATGTTAGTCTAGTCTCCTAGTGTTTCTAACGTTGCTTTTATTTCATCAAAGAAAATGGCGATTGATATTGAATGAATTCTATACAGTGCAATCGGAGTGATTGTCGTATTATCGATGACTAGGCTCACTTTCAGATCGTCAGCGGAAACCAGCGCTATCTTATCGGCTGATGCTTCAGAATTATCTCCAACATAAACTGCAACTCCACCTGATCTGTAGCTGTCATTACAATTCAAAAAGCAATTATATCCTTCTATAGGGTATTGACCTGTTTCTTCGCTGTATATCCAAGTTTCCGTTAATACTATACAAATCGGTTTTATTGGGTATTTTTCTAGCTCATTGGTGAATAAATCGAGATTTTCCCGCATGCTCTTTATATTTTGATTCAAACAGAGAAATGTATTTTCATTAATCATGCTTGACATTTGGCTGGAGTACTGAAGAGAATGCAAAGCCAAATGAATATTTACATATTAGCTTCGTATAGTTATTAGATTTTTCAACCAAAATCACAATGAGCATATTAATATTTGCATCATGTATGTGAAAGACTTGAAGTTCCAAAATATACTTACTAAGTCTAAAATATAAGTCTATCAATTCTACGAGTTCTACTACTACTCCAAATACTTGTAATGAGTCTACAAATATATTCAATGAAGAAATAATTTAAATGTTGTGATACTTATTGAAGTATCAGTATATACAGATGGAATTGAATAGAGAATGCATTTATTCAAATGCTTATCAATATATAATTATTATTTAACGAAAATCCTAAATAAATGCTGGAAATCAGCTAGATGGGAATTCGATGAGAACTACTATCCTAAAATTAGTTGCCAGCCCGGGAATCGAACCCGGTACCTCCCAATTGCTAGTCAGGAATGCTTACCCTTACACCAAACAGACAATTTCTGGATAGCAGCGCTCATTTTATACAAAGCCATAGCGGCCAACTAGTTACAGAAGCAGAAGTCTTTGGGGTGATTTGCAGCATTTATTTAGGATTTTCGTTAAATAATAATTACTTATTGAAGTCATATGAAATAAAAAAGAAAAGAATCTAGTTACAATGTGAAGACTAACAAAAGAGACAAGATGGAATTTTCTTGAATATTAAATGCTTCACTCTATAAAAAAGGATGATGAATAACATAAATTTGAGTAACTTACGTACATAAGATTCCATATGAATACTTGAAAGTTGATAATACGTGTCTACTTCTGCTCAGTCTCTTCCAATACCGGTACTTCCTCATTTGATTTTGCACCTGCAGCTTTCTCTTGTTGTGCTTACTAATTCACTTCCACAATTGTTCCGAAGGTTACCGCCGGGTGCACAGGTTGAGATAGCTTTTCCAAGTCCTTGACTGTTTCCAAAGTTACCACCGGTTTTCCATCCGTTCTCCTCATCAGTATTTTTCCATTCCTTATCCACTGGTACTTGTATCCTTGTTCCATCTTAGCAACTCTCGCCATTGCCAGCACCTTCCTTTTTTCAGGAGACAGGCTCTCATTCAGGTACAACAGGATGTCGGTTAGTAGGTTGAGATGACATGTGGAGAAGTCACGCTTGACTCTTCGTATGCATAGAAGCTCATCCTTATCGATCTTCAGTGTCAGCTTGACTATGATGGGAGGTGTTTTGTCTGCCATTCGGGTCGGTGACAATTGTCAATCTGTTGGTCGGTGATTTCATGCCCTAGAGCCTTTCCGACTGACTCATTGAAAGACAGGCAAAAAATGAAGAAAATAATAATAATAATCTTAGATTCGCATTTTGTAAAACTAACCAAAAAAAACAAGAAAATTATCATTCATACTCATTGATGTCGATAAAAAATCAAAGAACAAGTCTATCATCTGATTCACCTATGTAGATCAATATAGAAGTAAAATGCTGTTCCATTCGATCCACACTTTTTGAAAAAAAAAAAATTCAATGAAAAATATACACAATATAAACAATTGAAAACAACAATTTCTAATCTCATGAGAATCCGAACATCTCCTAAGATCACTCTTTCGACCCCGAATTCGCACCTCCAGACTCAGCAGCAGCTGCTGGATCAGCTGTCACCTGATTCTGTCCCGCAGTAGATCCTTTACTCATGTCCTGGATTTGTTCCTTCGAAGAAACAAGTATCGCCGGAGAGTTTTGAGCTTTTCGAATAAAAATTTTTCCGTCTCTGAACCAAACATACTTGTAGTTTGATGCTCGAGCCAAGTTTTTAGCTAAGAAGAACAGTTGCCTGTTTTCGGAACTCATAGATGGATGAATGAATATTTTATTCTCGGAAACAAAACCAGCGTCTGATGCGGGAAAACCAGGCTTGACTTTGGCCAGGCGAATGAACTCATCTTTGTCCCATCGTCGTATAAATTCTATAATAATTCCAGGTGGATTGAGTCCTGACTTACCAAATTTAGATCTAAGCCTGTGAACAGCATCCACCATACCGGGTTTTAAATCAAATCGGATAGTTTTGGCGACTGCTAACACAACATTGAAAATATTTTCGTCTTTAGAGAAGGGTACACCCTGTATATCAACACAGTTAATTCTAGAATATTGTTGTAATCCATTAACTTCCGATTTCAAATTCACAGCTAGTTGTTTTAGTTCTTTGTTCTCAGATTTTAGTGAGTCCACTTCATCCCTACACTTTTTAATTTCTACATTTTTAAATTGTACGATTTGCTTCAATTCATCTATTTTTTCATGAGTAGAATCTATAGATTTGGTCATTTCCCTAGATTCTGAGCGAAATTCAGCCATTTCTTGAATCAAAATGTCTAATTTTTCCTCTAACTTAGAACCGGAGTTATCATCGTCGTCTTTAGTTGAGCAAGTATTAGGTTTATTCTTTGAAGCCATAGTAGATAAGGAATTGATTGTAGCGAAAGCGAAAAGACAGGCAAAAACAACACAGCCCGGCACCGTTCTTCCAATGATACGAATAAATTTTCACTTCGATTTCAATTTGGTAGAGAACCACTGAATAAAATTTCAAATAACTTCACACAGACATTCATAGCACATTAGACAATCACCTTACCAAAATACGCCTCAAAAAACACAGTAGAACCCACCAAATAAGCAACAGGAAGACGGAGCCGAAACACTTGACGTCTAGCCAGTCATAGCTTATCTCTTAAGGGCACGCCACACCAAGCTCGCTACCGCGGCGGTAGCGAAGTTTTAAAAATCGCTAGCCATGTATTCAAGTTGAGCGCGCCACACCGAGCTCGCTACCGCGGCGGTAGTACGGCGCACTACCACCTACGACCGCCTGCTAGGCGATTCAACAAAACTTCGCTGAGAGGTAGTACGGCGGACAAGCGAGCTCAGTGTGGCGCGCTCAACCTGAATACATGGCAGGCGATTCGAAGAGGTAGCGCATGCGCACCTCTCCTCCTTGCAACACAACGCAACTAGTACGTCTCACCCCCCACTACTAGACTCACTACTCGGAGACTACCGCTAGCGGACGTTTTTCGGTGTGGCGTGCTCAGCCGAGAAAACTACCACCAGTGGTACTACCTCGGCGGTACTGGCGAGCTTGGTGTGGCGAGTCCTTTAAGGGCACGCCACACCAAGCTCGCTACCGCGGCGGTAGTACGGCGCACTACCACCTACGACCGCCTGCTAGGCGATTCAACAAAAGTTCGCTGAGAGGTAGTACGGCGGACAAAGCGAGCTCAGTGTGGCGCGCTCAACCTGAATACATGGCAGGCGATTCGAAGAGGTAGCGCATGCGCACCTCTCCTCCTTGCAACACAACGCAACTAATACGTCTCACCCCCCACTACTAGACTCACTACTCGGAGACTACCGCTAGCGGACGTTTTTCGGTGTGGCGTGCTCAGCCGAGAAAACTACCACCAGCGGTACTACCTCGGCGGTACTGGCGAGCTTGGTGTGGCGAGTCCTTTACACTGCATTAATTGCTAATTTGTTGCAATCAAACCAACATTGCAGATCAAATAGATCATGCTGAATCATTCTATGCAATTCTCTTTCGTCTTTGGCTGAGTATGCTAGGGCTGTGTCATCAGCAAAGGATGTAATGGATCCATTAAAAGTATGAGAAAATAAATCATTAATGTACACTAAAAATAGTATTGGACCCAAAACTGATCCTTGTGGGACACCATATTTAACCATTGCCAAATCACTATCACTGTTAGAAATTGAAACATATTGCTTGCGATCTGACAAATATGATCTCAGCCACATGTTAGCCACCCCACGGATTCCAGCAGCACGAAGCTTTTCCAAAAGGATATTGTGCTCTACAGTGTCAAGTGCTTTTCTTATGTCTAAGAATAGACCTGACGTTCTGTACTTATGTGGTGTATTGATCCCGTGATAGATATCTGCCATGAACTTGTTAAGCGCCTGCTCTGTACTTAAGCCCTCCTGGAAACCAAATTGATCCCTATGAAAGAGCTTTACTCTACTGAAAAAGAATATTATTCTTTTTTTCAAAAGTTTTTCAAAAATTTTTGAAAAAACTGAGAGTAATGAGATGGGTCTGTAATTTGAGATTTCTGTGTTAGATCCACTTTTGAATATCGGGATCACTTTTGCAGTTTTGAGTCTAGTTGGGAATTTACCCTCTGAAAAGCTCGCATTGAAGATGTGACACAAAATAGGTACTATTGCATAAGATATTGATTTTATTAAATCAGATGATATATTATCCGGTCCCGGAGACTTTCCTTTCTTCAATATTTTTATTTCAGTTAATAATTCAAAAAAAGTTATTGGTTTTAGAAA
Organism: Nilaparvata lugens; assembly: GCF_014356525.2. NCBI lineage: Eukaryota > Metazoa > Arthropoda > Insecta > Hemiptera > Delphacidae > Nilaparvata > Nilaparvata lugens. The sequence goes on from NC_052512.1 coordinate 21,281,343, forward strand.
GAAAGAGTTACAGAAATTAATAGTTTTGAATTTTCTATTATAATTATCATTCATCGATTCATCTGGATCATTCATAGAAGAAATTATTTCTTGTGGTATGTTTATGAAATATTTATTGAATTTATTTGCGATGAGTTTTTCATCAATCAAAACACTATTTCCGCAATGCAGATGAATAGGCTTTTTTTTAGAAGTAGCTTGACCACAATGATCATTGATGATCTCCCACTGCTTCTTTGCAGGAAAAGTCTTCAATTTTGAAAAGTATTTATATTTTTGTTCTTTTATCAATTCATTTATATCACTCTTTGCAGTTGAAAAATCATGTTTATAATTATTATTTTGGGGATATTTCTTGTGTTTTTTTTTAAGTTTAAAACGATTTCTAATTGCAAGGCAAATGCTATCTGTCATCCATGGTTTCAAGTGCTTATTATTTTAAAAAAAAATTTTTCGCTGGTAAGTGCACTGATTTATATAGTTGAGGAGTACATCCATGAATATGGAAAGCTTGCCATCAACAAGGTTACAATCATATAAATTAGTCCAGTCGTGTTCCATCAATAAGTCAGCTAACTTCTTGAAATCTGTTATATTTTGAACTACTGGAGTAGCATCACTGTCTCTATATTCAGGTATTGACAAAGAAGCTGAAATCGCTCTGTGGTCAGTAATGAGCGATTCAATCACTGCACTCCGAACTTTTATCCTATTATATTTCGACTTGAAGAAAATGTAATCAATACAAGTTGAACTCAAATCTGTTACACGGGTATCAATATCTATGAGCGATTGATAACCGTTAGAATGCAAAATTTCCAAATAGCCAAAAGCTCCAGGATTATTTATATCATTAATATTAATATTAATGTCACCCAGAACCATTGAGTCACCCTTACATCCTACACTCTTCAAAAATTGGCCAAAACTATCCAGAAAAACATCCATTCCAACAAACTGCCATCTGTACAAGCTCAAAATGCTGAAATTGTAGTTAAGAATTCTAAAGTGCAGTAAAACTGAATCAGCACCATCAATTTTTGATTTCTCCCGCGAACACAAATACCTCGGCTAGATGAGACAAAAATGATAATACCTGATGCCCTACTTACATTATTACCGGTAGAGTAATTATCATATCCTTCGATGTTGTAGGGGCTGGTATCATCGATCGGTTGAAACCAGGTTTCAGTTAAGATAATTAGATCCGGCTTTACTTTCCAGCAACTAAGGTACATTGAAAATGAATCAAAATTTTTATTCAAACTACGGATATTTTGGTGAAAAATTGTGATGTTTTCACCGTTTGTTAGAAAGCACGTGTTAACATCAGTGGTGTCCCCCACAAATTCACAAATTTCAACCATTACTAATGATGAAGTTATTCTGTATAGTATAATAACGAAGGTTATGCTCGATACTAATAGGTGATAAAACATCAATCATAAAGATGACACACACACAAATCATTCGTACAACATTCATATACAACACATAAACATATAGATGAAGTAAGAAATACCTGAGCATACAAAGATTCTATTAGCAATAACAGAAGAAGATTCCTTTGTTCTTCTGAAATTAGAAAGAACTTCGCTCATATCGTCCTCAAACAGAACATTAGACACGCCAAGCCCACCGGCACCGATGTAATAGAATATATGAGATGATGAAGTTCATGCATAGACTGAGTGTATTGAATTTTGATAGGGGTGATAAAAGTCAATAATAGTAGTAGGCTCGAAAGCAAGTAGTTAGCATTAATACTGAAATTGATAAGAAATGAAAATCAAACTACGACTACTACAGTAGATCACAATCTTATCTTTTAGCGAAAATCATTTTCGAGAGGTCAGCCTAAAGCTATTCTTATTTTCTTTACGACATAACTAATTATCAAGCAGAATATCTTGAACGGGAGAAAGAATGCGAGAGAGATAGTGAGTGAGAGACAGAGTGAGTGAGAGAGAGAGCGAGAGACAGAGAGAGTGAGTGAGAGACAGAGTGAGTGAGTGAGTGAGTGAATGAGAGAAGAGAGAAAACCTTACAATTAGTTCCATCAATATTGTTTACCAAACTCTTCCCTAAAATAATCTATGCTGTACTATTGACAAAAGCAAGGCCAGAATGATGATATCGGATCAAACACCTTCTTATTTCATTGTAGGAGAGTCAACTAAATACCGTAGTTTAATCCTCTAATCTAACAGGTTGAAAACAGAAGTAGTAGTTCCAATCAGTTGGCTATTCAATTAATAATAAAAGCATATTAAAAGCGTTTTTCTCGTGCGCTATAATAGTTCAGAAACTGTTATATTATTATTTTTCAATGATATTAATTATATTCAACGCTAGTTCTGATTTGCATAAAACAGTATGGAGGATATCGACTCAGTATCGTACTGTTGCGCAAACAACTCTAGAAATATTGATCCATAATCACCAGAATGAAAAATGCAGACAGATAAAATCATGACATTTAATACTGAAATACAACAAGCAAATATGTTTAAATGATAATGTAACTTGTGCATTTATTTTATAATCAGTTAACGAGAGTGATAACGATAACGAAATTAGTGAATATAGCAATACATTAATAAAATAATATTATTGATGATTTCATACATGGGCCTATCCTGTTACCATAATTCTCATCACAAAACAATAAAAATAATATAAGTTGAAATGTAAATCAATATTGTTTTGTTTAAAAATTCAGACTAATACTGCGTCTAAAGTCCTCAAATGAGTTTCTCAGGTTTCGCTCACGCTCAAGATAGTAAAATAGTTCATAAGAGCTGCATTTGAGCATAGAAATATTAAAAGCAAATACATATTATTAGTCTCATTTATGAATGAGATGGATAGCTCACTGGCATAAATAAAAGAATTCCAAGTACATAAAAAAAATATTGTAAATGAACATGAAAATTGAAAATAAATAAAAAAAAAAAAAAAAAAGATAAGATAAGACAAGCAGCTGCACTACCTTCTATAGTTGTGGTAAAAAGCCTGGGCACTTTCACTTAGCACTGGCGTTGGAGGCGATGATTGTCGGCCTATCCTGTTCATCCAGCGTCCAGTATAAACGTCGCGCTCTCGAGTCAGCCGTCTTCCTCACGTACACCTTGCCATCCCTCACCCATGCGTGTGTTAGGTTCCCTGCTTTGATGCTGTTTTTTGCCTGCCTCAGAAGATCTTTGTTGTGCTTGGTCAAGTGTTCATTCACGTAGACAGGAGTTGTCCCTAAAGATGCCGACACGTCGACCGCTTTTATCCTGATGGTCCTAGCCGCCTTCAGCCATTCTGCCCTTATTGAACGCCGTACAAACTGAGCTATTATAGCCGGCGGAAAACCGATTCTTGAGGGCGGCAGTCGATGTGCTATCGATATATCCTCCGGTCTATAACTAAGCTTCAGAGCTTGAGCGACCGCACGCAGAAGAACATATAATATGTCCTCATCCTTCGTGACAGGAATTCCTTGGATCTCAATGTTTCGTAGTTTTGAATATTGTTCAGCTTCCATAGACACCCACTTTAGATCACTTATATCCTTAATCAGCTTGCTATTGTCCTCCCTCAATTTGCTGCACTGCGACTTCAATCTTACATTCTCGCTATCAACTAGTGACAATTTCTTCTCTAGACTGTCGAACGAAGTTTTCATTGACGCCAACGCCTCATGAAGAGATGCAAAGTTCGCCGACGATTCATTTTTATTTACCTCCATCTGACTTTGTATATTCTTCAACATGCCCTTAACGGACGTATCATCAGTGTCACTATCGGCTTCAGTGGTGTTGGATGGTGTTGTCTCAGTGTCTGTGGTGTTCGATGTTGTCGTCCCAGAGCACTGATCACATCTCCATGATGTTCCGCTCGCGAGCATGGCGTTTAGTTCCGCAACCGTGCGTATTCGACAGCACCCTGGGTGAAATTTATTAGCACATGATGCACACTTTGCAACGTCCTGAACGTTTTTGAAAGGCTGCTTGCACATGAAGCAACTCATTTTAATACCTAGTATTATACGACGATATAACGAATAAGTTTCTTCACTCAAACGACGAAATTTAATCACAGTAAAGCAAAAGATCACAAACTCACTCGAAACCTGGTCACAATCGAAGAATTCTCACTAGAGTGAATTATTTTAAAAGAAATAATGTGTAGGCAATAATAGTAGGCAGCCTTTAAATTGTTTACGGAGTCGGTAGGCCGGCACGAGCTATCTTATCTGCTACCGTCCAGTTCGGCTGTCCGAATTCAACTGAACGTAATAATAATACATTAGATTAAAGAGAATTTGATACTTTACAATTCAACGATAAGCGTTCATTTTCACATTCCTTTTTGTTGAAGAGGATAAATGGATAACAACCTGCAGCTATTTTATCAATTTCACACGTTGAAGAGCGAATATCTTGAGAACTGTAAGAAATATCAGAAAACTCCACTGAATAAAAGTTGAGAGGAATTCATCAAGCATTCTTTCGAATGGTTTTTTTTATGTCGGTTCAGTGCATTATTCCCAAGATGTAAGTGTCTAAGGAAAAAGTTGAAAAATGCAACTTTTAAACCACCCTCATCCCTCTAGCATGAGTAAGGATTGGGACTTTTGATATGTTGACCTCCTAACTGTTCCTAACAAAGCTGCAGAGTCCAAAATTTTTATTCAAAACATTCTCTCCAAATTTCTTTGTCAAATGGTCTATTGTTGCAAAACAGGGGATATCACACTCAACACTAGAGCTGCTGCAACAGTCTTTAGGAAATGCGTGGAAGTGTGAAACTATACATCAAAATCAAGAGAATTCAACGCTCTATGAGCTGATATATCAGCATGATGTCTCATCGATTTGAAAAAGCTATAAGAGTGAAAATAGCAAAAATGGAAGCAAACCAAGTTTTTTTTTAAATGTAACTCATTCAAGAGCAGATATCTCGTAAACTATAGTGAATTTGTTGTCAAGGACTGTTTGTTACAAAAATAGATTCAAATTAGGCGAACTGTATTTGCAGGCATGGAGACATAACAGAATGACGTACGAGATGTTGCTCCAACCAACAATAATAGAAGATAAAACAATCCATGAGTGTTTGAAATATCTAGAATTTCAATAGTAAGATCTTGTTGCGTTTATCTAGTTTTTGGCCTCTGATCATAGTTGAGAAAATAATTGATTTCAAGCTTTAAAGGCCGGTTTTTCTTCCATGTATATTTTTGTGAGCTTTAATATTATAAATTACAAGTAATTAATTTGTTCTTTTTGTTATACGCTGTGTGTGTTTGATTGAGAGATCGGTATGATGCTAAAAAGTATTTGCTTTTCAGACTGGCTGAATCTCCCAATACACCTTGTTGGGGAGTTAAAGTGTCCAAAGAGGTTGAATACAAATTGGAGAATAGGAAAGATGTTCATACAAAACGAATAAGCTTCGAAGGGTATGGACTTGTCATAGGGTCGTTCACTGAGCATACTCTCGGAAAGGTTGACGATTATTTCAAGTGAGTTGATCCATTAGGGTACAACCACACTGAAAGCTAAGCTGAGCGGAGCGGAGCGTGGCGTGGCGATCTAGAGCGGAGCGTGGCGTGGCGTGGGCAGAGCGTTCATGATACACACAGGAAGCGTCTGAGTGTCAAGCGGCAAGGGCCTAGAAAATGGCAATGTCTATGTTTGCACGGACATTACTTTGAGAATAATTATTACTCAAATAATTATTGGATATTATCCAAGCATTCTAGGACAGAGTGGGTTAATGAAATTAACTTGGATCGTCGACTATTTGGTGAATATCACCATCTGTTTAATGTGTTAAGAAAGCATGAGTCCCGATTTTTTGAGTACATGTGAATGTAACTTCAACCTTTGATTATATTTTACGAGAGTGAAGCCTGATTTGAAAAAAAAAGTCATTAATTGGAGGAATCCAATATCTGCTGAAGAAAGAATTGTAATAACAATAAGGTAACCATATTTCATGGAAATATGAATGAAATGGATTAGAATAGCCTTACTTTTAATTTCAAAGTTCAATGGATGGATTTCCCCTTTTGAATAATCAAATAATACACATTACAGGGGAATTTGGGCAAACATTTGAATATAGTAGTGTACTAGATGGTGTGGAAATGTAGTAGAACAGGTGCATTCTTATGTACAAGAGTAGACCACTGGTATGTACATTAGTAGGGCACTCGCACTTTGACGCTTTGACGCTCCGCGTGTAGACGTTCCAAAAACAAACCGACTCGTTCTAAAGTTTGACGCACGCTCCGCTCCGCTTTGCGAGTAGACGCTTTCAGTGTATTTTAGCTCATTACTTAGAATGATATTGTTCACGACGCTCCTCAATGCCACACCACGCTCCGCTTTCAGTCTAGTTGTACCCCAAGTACCTAAGAAACTTAATTAGAGAATATTATTTTTCACTATAGCCTATATTATTTTCATAAAACGAAAATCCTAATTAAATGCCGTAAATGACCCCGAAAACTTCTCGTACTGCAAATATTGACAACAGGTTTAACAGCTGAATGGATTAACAGGGTAAGCTATTATTCATTGATTAGCATTTGAATAAATGCAATTTCCAATTCATTTCCAGCTATTATTTACTAGCTTGCCCTACAGTAACTATATTATTACCCACAGTATGGCCATTGACTGTCACGCTTCTGATTGGTTAGCTCGGTCACATGGTACAAATCATCCATTAAGATTCCAAAGAAACTTTCAAGTCCTATCTTATAGCATCAGACACTTGGAACATATTCTTTATTCTTTATTCTTTATTATACTTATTGGTATTTACTTGGCTAAGATTATAATCTTATAAGGCCCACCGCAAAGTAGACCGTGGAATGTTTTGTGAACCATTGCTAGGCTTCTCTAGACATCCGTGTAATACATATAATACATATATGTGGAATAATCCACATTCCTGCTGATTGATTATGAATAATTCTAAAGCAATGGTTTACAATGCATCACTCAGCGTGGGTTGCTTCCCGTGGATTAGCATGGGTCTACTTTGCGGCGGGCCTTAGCCAGTTCTTCCCTAATTATAGTAAAGATGAATATAATACAATACAGAACTCCGGTATTTTAATTAACAAGTAATCCATTTTAAGGTGTACAGCATTATCGGAGAAGACACTCTACAATGGAAATCATGATTTGGAGGTGTTGAAGTGGTCTAACAGAAATCGATTTGAACAGTCTCCAAAAGAGAGGCTGAATGTGGCTGAACATTCGTGGTCATCAGACAAGAGGTTTGGAACTGCAGGGACTACAATAGAAAGGTTAGTGTTCACTTGTTTTATTAGATACACCTATTCCACCTCTTAGCAGGTCATCTAATAATTGCGAATTATTGCTACAATGCTCACTAGCTTCAGTCGGATATGGGTCGGGTTTTGTAGCCATACTGACTTGTGAAGATACCGGACCTACACTTCTCCACCCATCCTGATTCTTTACCCTCTGCTTTTGTCGCTAAGTATTTAAATTCAAGGGAAGAGTGTTCGCCCATGCCGTTGCTGACCGTTTCGGCCTCAGGCCTTGGGTGGGTGTTGAAAGGGATTAAGTTAATCCTATACAATGAGACTTATCCGGATATCAGATCCCTACAAATAATTCTATTTAGAAAAGTAGTAGGCAGTCTGAACCAACTGTGGATTGTTGGCAGGCAAACTAAATCTGCGAGTCCGGAAAAAGGTTTTACTATAGGGTTTAGGATGAGAGCTATGGGGTATAGGTATGGTGGATCTATAGAGTTGTTAGTGGGTATTAAAGATATAGTTGAATAGGGTCCGGTATAGAGATTTGATAGAGGAAACGCAATTGAAACTGCGGGACCGGTACTGGGTAAAGGTTATAGTTGTTAGAGTATATGAGATGTAGGGTATAAGCACAGAATAACATAACAATGAGTGTTCCTTACTCCGTGGTATAATCTATAGTGTTTGGGGTATAGGATGTTAGGTATAAAGTATAAAATATAGAGCATGGGGTATAGGGCGTGCGTTATAGGGTATGAGTTGTGGAGTATAGGGTATAGGGTGTGCAGTATAGGTTATAAGCTATAGAGAATAGGAGTAGAGAGAAATGGAGGCTTTTGGGACAACCTTGACCTTGTTTCCAACGTTCAAGGTCATCAAACCTAAGCTGGTGATATGGCTCATAAATAGCTATCTAGTGTATAAATTTGAAGAAAATGATTAGAGCCGTTTTGAGAAAACCGTGAAAAACATGGTTTTTTAGCCATTATCCGCAATTTTCTCCGCCATTTTGAACTGAATTTCATTGAATTTCTTACTGTCGGATCCTCATGGTATAAGGACCTTAAGTTTAAAATATCGAGTTAATCGGTTGAGTTATCGTGTTCACAGACACACACACACACACATACACACACACAGACCAACACCTAAAAATAATGTTTTTGGACTCAGGGGACCTTGAAACGTATAGAAAACATGGAATTGGGGTACCTTAAATTTTTTGGAAAGCAATAATTCCTTACCTATGATAATTGGGCAAGGAAAGAAAAAATATATGGATATTATGTATCTTGACCACAGAATAAAAAAGTCTTTCAACATTTTTGATAACTCTAATAAGAAGTATGTTAATGGATAAATATTGGGAATTAGAAAAAATTATTTTCAATTAAAAAACAATTATTTCTCATCGCAATCAATGTATTTTGATGAGAAGAATGAGAAATGTAATTTTTTGATAACTATCTTAAATAACAAGATAATTGAGAAAAACTGACCACAAGACTTCACTCTAAATAATTGTTTTTTTTTTCAAATATCATTCTAAAATATATGGATATTATGTATCTTGACCACATAATAAGAAAAGTCCTCTGACATTTCCGATAGCTCTTATTATAATGGTGTTATTAAATTCTTGTAAGCTCTTCATGGTGGGGAATCTGATATGTATTTAAGACAGTGCTCATAGAACTGCTTTACCAATCTGACTTGGAAGTGCAGAGCAGATTTGAAGTGCATAGCATCATTAACAAACTTACCATAATATAAGTAATAAATGATAATCCACAATCCTCTAATCATATTCAATTATGTGAGTTGAATCGACTGAGAAGGTG